>NW_027038079.1:2500-25478 GCF_034236695.1 Oncorhynchus nerka | reverse complement strand
GGCTTTTGCTCCTTTATTCAAATTACATTTTCACTTTAGCCAAGAATATAATGTTGTACCCACTTGAAAATAATAATACTGCTATTAATTGTACTGTGGTGTTGTAGGCTACTGTAGACTAGCTAGGTTGAATTATATTGTCCCTAAACAAGAACAATGGTGGATCTTTCTGAGCTGTGTTTCATGTCTTCACTATTCTTTCATGCACAATGATGCACCTGGCCTCTCTGCTGCCTCTCTGCTGCCTCTCTGCTGCCTTTCAGCTATTAATATTTCTTCCTGTTGATTCATGTTGCATATTCATGCAGATTTGAATGCTTTTGTCTGTGGTTTAATTGCCAGTTAGCCTGTTTCAGATCTGGGCTTCACTATGAATGGTGGATAGAGGGCAGGATAGACAGTTAGACTGGTAGACTGTATTGCCACTATAAATGGTGGATAGACAGACTGGTAGACTATATTGTCACTATAAATGGTGGATAGACAGACTGGTAGACTATATTGTCACTATAAATGGTGTATAGACAGACTGGTAGACTATATTGTCACTATAAATGGTGTATAGACAGACTGGCAGGTGTATAGACTGGTAGACTTATTGTCACTGGTAGACTGGTAGACTATATTGTCACTATAAATGGTGGATAGACAGACTGGTTGTTGGTAGACTATAAATGGTGTATAGACAGACTGGTAGATGGTATTGTCACTATAAATCGTGTATAGACAGACTGGTAGACTATATTGTCACTATAAATGGTGTATAGACAGACTGGTAGACTATATTGTCACTATAAATGGTGTATAGACAGACTGGTATACGGTATTGTCACTATAAATGGTGTATAGACAGACTGGTAGACTATATTGCCACTATAAATGGTGGATAGATAGACTGGTAGACTATATTGGCACTATAAATGGTGAATAGACAGACTGGTAGACTATATTGTCACTATAAATGGTGTATAGACAGACTGGTAGACGGTATTGTCACTATAAATGGTGTATAGACAGACTGGTAGACTATATTGTCACTATAAATGGTGTATAGACAGACTGGTAGACTATATTGTCACTATGAATGGTGTATAGACAGACTGGTAGACTATATTGTCACTATGAATGGTGTATAGACAGACTGGTAGACTATATTGTCACTATAAATGGTGTATAGACAGACTGGTAGACGGTATTGTCACTATAAATGGTGGATAGACAGACTGGTTGACGGTATTGTCACTATAAATGGTGTATAGACAGACTGGTAGACTGTATTGCCACTATAAATGGTGGATAGACAGACTGGTAGACTATATTGTCACTATAAATGGTGTATAGACAGATTGGTAGACTGTATTGCCACTATAAATGGTGGATAGACAGACTGGTAGACTATATTGTCACTATAAATGGTGTATAGACAGACTGGTAGACGGTATTGTCACTATAAATGGTGTATAGACAGACTGGTAGACTATATTGCCACTATAAATGGTGGATAGACAGACTGGTAGACTATATTGTCTCTATAAATGGTGTATAGACAGACTGGTAGACTATATTGCCACTATAAATGGTGTATAGACAGACTGGTAGACTGTATTGCCACTATAAATGGTGGATAGACAGACTGGTAGACTGTATTGCCACTATAAATGGTGTATAGACAGACTGGTAGACTATATTGCCACTATAAATGGTGGATAGACAGACTGGTAGACTATATTGCCACTATAAATGGTGGATAGACAGACTGGTAGACTATATTGCCACTATAAATGGTGGATAGACAGACTGGTAGACTGTATTGTCACTATAAATGGTGTATAGACAGACTGGTAGACTATATTGCCACTATAAATGGTGGATAGACAGACTGGTAGACTATATTGTCAATATAAATGGTGGATAGAGGGCAGGATAGACAGACTGGTAAAGTATATTGTGGTATAGTAAATGTTAGCACATGGAAAAGTGTAGTGTATAAGGGAAGATAAAGACACATAGAGACAAAGTAGAGTCGCAATTCAACAGCAATTCAACAGTAGTCACTTTTGAGGACACAAGGACACAATACAAAAATGATAAAAATATGAAAATACGACAAATCATAAGTGAAATGATCGAAACGCTTTCTAAATATAGTAACAATCAAATTATAAACTTCTTATATTTCACCTTTCTTTATAACTGTAAAATAAATACGATCATATTTAGTGTCAGTATAAAATTGTCATAATTTCATTTAACTAAAGACGGCCAATTTACTTCACAGCGTTCTCTGAGCAACGCAGAGACCCTCTGTGAAAGTGTTCTTGTTGCAATTCCACAAAATTATCTGTCTTTTTAATTCATGTGGGAGGTCTGAATCAATTGTAGAACATCACAGCGAGATGATACTGTCTTTTCTGCTATCGCTGGGCTCTCCCATTTCATATGCCGTATTGTGAGAGGAAGCTGATGATACTGTCTTTTCTGCTATCGCTGGGCTCTCCCATTTCATATGCCGTATTGTGAGAGGAAGCTGCTAGGACCACATCCCAGAGGAAATTGATCCTTTGTCTGGATAGGCAAGAACATGTGACTTGTTGCTCCTCTATGTAAATGAGGTGTCCGTTTTCACATACTGCATCTGAGCTGAGAGTGGAGAGCTGCATGTGAAGCGGGAGAGTGTCCTTTTCACTGAGTGTACAGCAATTGATGCTGTGCCATCCACAGAACGCTCTGTACACAAAGGGCTGTGGCCGTCACGCGATTTCGTCAGCCGGTGATTGTCAAGCAAATAATTGTCGGACTCACGGTAATTGACCGTTAATGAACATAATGGGGTTGCACACATGCTAGCTGCTGATGCATGCCTTTGAAACATCTACATTTTAAAAGTCATCACAATAAACACCATCACAATAAATCCATTAAATATTTCAGGCATGTCTTTCCTATGAAACATTATAATATGAAGAAGTGCCATTATTATATATTATATGATTTTATAGTAAGAATATAATTTAACTTCGCTGAATAAAATTGAAAGGATATTTTCCCCGAGTTAGTGCGCACATGGATCGGTTATTCTGTGTTCAGTTTAAAAAGTGATAATTTGAAACAGGTTAGATGCTATGTTTAGAGTTATTTGGCAACTTTAGTTGTGAATGATACAAACCTTAGAAAGCCTTATGAAATCAAAACAAAAGCATATATGATTCCACTGTATTGATGATGTAAAAAACGATATCCCGCCATCATGACCGGGGGTCTTCAGATGTGTCATCTCAGTGTCGGCACGCACTCTCAACTTTAGTTGTTCTACAAACGTTGGGCTATATGAATTGCTTTGTAATACATTCTAAGGCTGCATGATGAGACTAATGAGGATTTGAAAAAAAAGTAGCTTAATTAAAAGGCATGAGCTCTGCTTTGTTTTGTTTTTTTGCGCAGGCTGAACACACTTCATCAGTCTCTCATTCCCAATTTGACAAGCACTTGATAATGCCTCGAATTTCACGGCAGCATACCCTTTGTGGCCGTAATGCACCTGCTGCGCCCTCTCCGTTACGTCACAGGCTACAAGTGAAGACAGACACATCAGGGACGCAATTGTGCGCGTCCTCATCCAATTCCAAGGTACATATTGAAGATACTAGAAGAACACATTTATTTTCAGTCAGGCCTAACGAACAGCAAAAGCACTGCAATCTACTATCCCCAATAGTACAATAGTCGACCTATTCTATTCTGTGCGAGAAATAAATATTCCAAACATAGTCTAGGACAGTTGTGGGATGCAATAGAATCCAAATTAGTACAACCACTAGCATCAATTATGATTATTTTTTTTACACAATGTGGCTTACACAACAGATCAGAACGTTTAGCTTAAAATGTTGATAAAATGTTGATAAACTTTTAGGCCGTTTCTTCACATTATAAGCGCAGCAATGCGCACACGGCAGTAGGCTTTAAGCGGGAAAACACCATTCTCAAAAGTGACCACAAATGTGATCATACATGTAATGCTTTAATTACAAAGGTGCATTTGTTTTGGTGAAATGATCTTCCCCAGACTTGAAACTCATGCGTTGCTTATGTATGCCAGTTAATAGTCTAATGTGGCTCTAAACCCTTTGAAAAGTGGATTAATGTGCTTAATCAGAGGATGTTTTTTGGCCATTTTAGTGCTGATACAAACCTCATCAAAACATGGGCCAGGCTACATGAAGGCTGTCTTATGCTGAGCATCATTCACAAGTTATAATATATAATTTACAAGTGATAATATATAATATATCATTTACAAGTAATATTGTCATCCATCAGCTATTCTTTATTTATATTTGTCATCCATCATTGACTATTCTTTAACATTTAATCTTGTCTTTATTTGATTTGATTTACTAAATAATACATGTGTGAAACTTGTTTTGATCAGATTATTATCATGCATCTGTCTTGAAACAGGGGTAGCGGGAAAAGATATAATCTATGCACTTAAATAGTGGATGGAGGACGCTTTTCCAGTGATTCATTTTCATGCCAGCCAAGTAGGCTATACTCCTGTTGTAAAGATAAGCAATGTGCTTAATAATAGGGAAGTTGCGAAATAAATATAGTAGGCCTAGCCTATAGAAAGCTGATGGGATCCTCCTATTTTTAGTAGAGGCCATCACTCTGTTTTCTCACGATTTGAATAGCCTATAGAAATGTTGCGCAACATGAGCTCATGGGCTCTCATGAAGTATTTTGTATTAGATTTTCCATTACATTTGCATTGATGTCAGAGTCATTAGAGGGACAATAGAGTGCTGAGTACCAGGCAGTTAGCAAGTTTGGTAGGCTACTAATGACCAGCAGCAGCATCAGAGCTAGGAGAAGCCTAATTACTGTGACTAAACGGTCACGTGGAATTTGACTGCTTTCATGACTCGTGACCGCCGGTGTGGCGGTAATACGGCCACAGCAACAGCCCTAGTTGGACCCAGTCCAGATTCGCTCAAATTTCTCTAAATAAGAGACTTAATGTAAACTCACTCACTAATCCCCATTGCCCGACTGGCACAGAATTTAGATAGCGATTTCTACTTCTGTATACTACGTACACATGCTTATTTTACTTTTACCAGTGATTGCATCATTAAATAATTACAAAAAAACTTTTAAAGAATGAGAACACAGCAGCATCACATGTACTTCAGGGAGGGAGAGAGAGAGGGGGGAGAGAGAGAGAGAGGGGGGAGAAAGAGAGAAAGGGAGAGAGAGAGAGAGAGAGGGAGAGAGAGAGAAAGGGAGAGAGAGAGAGGGGGAGAGAGAGAGAGAGAGGGGGAGAGAGAGAGAAAGGGAGAGAGAGAGCGAGGGGGGGAGAGAGAGAGTGAAAGGGAGAGAGAGAGAGAAAGGGAGAGAGAGAGAGAGAGGGGGAAGAGAGAGAGAAAGGGAGAGAGAGAGAGACAGAGAGCGAGAGACATGCATCTGTGATTACAGTTCTTCGCTACACAGATGTAATTTTAGATTCTACGGTACTGTATGTTCAGTCGACTGGCTCCCCCTAAAGCGTCTTTAGATCGCTGGGGACAGAACCTCACCAACTGTGGAGGACAGGAGCCCTGGGGGAGGAGAAACCCTGAGGGAGAGAGGGAGGGGTGAGGGAGGCAGAGGAAAGGAGTGGGGGAGGGAGGCAGGATGGAGGCTTGAGAGAGTCGAGAGGGGACCGAGATGCAGGGGAGTGGTTGGCCAGGCCTAGCCAACTGTGGAGGACAGGAGCCCTGGGGGGGAGAAACCCTGAGGGAGAGAGGGAGGGGTGAGGGAGGGGTGAGGGAGGCAGAGGAAAGGAGTGGGGGAGGGAGGCTTGAGAGAGTCGAGAGGGGACCAAGATGCAGGGGAGTGGTTGGCCAGGCCTAGCCAACTGTGGAGGACAGGAGCCCTGGGGGGGAGAAACCCTGAGGGAGAGACAGGGGAGAGAGGGAGGGGTGAGGGAGGCAGAGGAAAGGAGTGGGGTAGGGAGGCTTGAGAGAGTAGAGAGGGGACCGAGATGCAGGGGAGTGGTTGGTCAGGCCTAGCCAACTGTGGAGGACAGGAACCCTGTGGAAGAGAGGGAGGCAAGAGGGAGAAGGGGGAGCAGGGGGGAGATTCTCAACCAACTGTGGAGGATAGAAACCCTGGGAGAAGGGAGAGAGGGAACTACCTTGGGGTACAGCCAGAGGGATAGCACAGTCCCCTACGCTCTACAACACCGTCCAGGGACCAACTTTACTTTCAATCCATGTTGTCATATCAGGCCACGTATTGGAACACGTGTACCATCCAGTTACAGCAGGATTACAGAGAGAGGCTCTACCTCTCCTGCCAGTAGCCCAGATACAGTAGAGGGTTAGAGAGAGGCTCTACATCTCCTGCCAGTAGCCCAGATACAGTAGAGGGTTAGAGAGGCTCTACCTCTCCTGCCAGTAGCCCAGATACAGTAGAGGGAGGGTTAGAGAGAGGCTCTACCTCTCCTGCCAGTAGCCCAGATACAGTAGAGGGTTATAGAGAGGCTCTACCTCTCCTGCCAGTAGCCCAGATACAGTAGAGGGTTATAGAGAGGCTCTACCTCTCCTGCCAGTAGCCCAGATACAGTAGAGGGTTAGAGAGAGGCTCCATCTCCCCTGCCAGTAGCCCAGATACAGTAGAGGGTTAGAGAGAGGCTCTACCTCTCCTGCCAGTAGCCCAGATACAGTAGAGTGTTATAGAGAGGCTCTACCTCCCCTGCCAGTAGCCCAGATACAGTAGAGGGTTAGAGAGAGGCTCTACCTCTCCTGCCAGTAGCCCAGATACAGTAGAGGGTTAGAGAGAGGCTCTACCTCTCCTGCCAGTAGCCCAGATACAGTAGAGGGTTATAGAGAGGCTCTACCTCCCCTGCCAGTAGCCCAGATACAGTAGAGGGTTAGAGAGAGGCTCTACCTCTCCTGCCAGTAGCCCAGATACAATAGAGGGAGGGTTAGAGAGAGGCTCTACCTCTCCTGCCAGTAGCCCAGATCAAATAGAGGGAGGGTTAGAGAGAGGCTCTACCTCTCCTGCCAGTAGCCCAAATATAGTTGAGGGTTAGAGAGAGGCTCTACCTCTCCCGCCAGTAGCCCAGATACAGTAGAGGGTTAGAGAGAGGCTCTACCTCTCCTGCCAGTTGCCCAGATACAATAAAGGGTTAGAGAGAGGCTCTTCCTCTCCTGCCAGTTGCCCAGATACAATAGAGGGTTAGAGAGAGGCTCTACCTCTCCTGCCAGTAGCCCAGATACAGTAGAGGGTTAGAGAGAGGCTCTACCTCTCCTGCCAGTAGACCAGATACAGTAGAGGGTTAGAGAGAGGCTCTACCTCTCCTGCCAGTAGCCCATATACAATAGAGGGTTAGAGAGAGGCTCTACCTCTCCTGCCAGTTGCCCAGATACAATAGAGGGTCAGAGAGAGGCTCTACCTCTCCTGCCAGTTGCCCAGATACAATAGAGGGTTAGAGAGGGGACATGTCTTAAAACTGGTCTCCAGCTCAGTGCTGCTGATGGGGACATTTGAGGGGGCTAATTATTGTGTTCTCTTCTGTACTGTTCTGTTCCTCTCCTCTTCCACCTTCCTCTAAAGCTCTCTCTCTCCAGCTACCTGAATCTCTCTCACTCTCCAACTCTCTTCTTACTCTCTCTTTCCTCTGAGAGTCTCAGAGAGGGCAGAGGAAAGTCTGTCTCTGAACTGAGGGGCAGAGTTGGAGTGGACTATGTCATTTAAAACAAACTCAGAATCAGAATTTTAGAACATGTACAGTATTGAAAACAGCAGGCTTGCAATTTCAAATAATTTCAAATCAATCAAATTGTATTGGTCGCATATCCATGATTGGCTGATGTTATTGCAGGTGTAGCAAAGTGTTTGTGTTCCTAGCTCCAACAGTGCACAGCTCCTAGCTCTAACAATACACAACAATACATACAAAAAAAGAATCGTCCATTTTTCAGGACCCTGTCTTTCAAAGATAATTCGTAAAAATCAAAATAACTTCAAAGATCTTCATTGTAAAGGGTTTAAACACTGTTTCCCATGCTTGTTCAATGAACCATAAACAATTATTGAACATGCACCTGTGGAACAGTCGTTAAGACACTAACAGCTTACAGACGGTAGGCAATTAAGGTCACAGTTAAGAAAACTTAGGACACTAAAGAGGCCCTTCTACTGACTCTGAAAAACACCAAAAGGAAGATGCCCAGGGTCCTGCTCATCTGTGTGAATGTGCCTTAGGCATACTGCAAGGATGCATGAGGACTGCAGATGTGGCCTTCCACCCTTCCTGCAGGCTCATCCTGACATGACCCTCCAGCATGACAATGCCACCAGCCATGCTGCTCGTACTGTGCATGATTTCCTGCAAGACAGGAATGTCAGTGTTCTGCCATGGCCAGCAAAGAGCCCGGATCTCAATCCCATTGAGCACGTCTGGGACCTGTTGGATCGGAGGGTGAGGGCTAGGGCCATTACCCCCAGAAATTTCAGAGAATTTGCAGGTGCCTTGGTGGAAGAGTGGGGTAATATCTCACAGCAATAACTGGCAAAGTTGGTGCAGTCCATGAGGAGGAGATGCACTGCAGTACTTAATGCAGCTGGTGGCCACACCAGATACCAGATACTGTTACTTTTGACCCCCCTTTGTTCAGGGACACATTATTCAATTTCTGTTAGTCACATGTCTGCGGAACTTGTTCAGTTTATGTCTCAGTTGTTTAGTTCATCACCCTCTCTCTCTCTTCCTTGTTTATAGGTTGTGGTTATAGGTTATAGGTGTTTGTTTGATGTAAAAAATAAAGGTTAGTAATAGAGTTCTAAGTGATAAAAAAAAATCCTCAATACTTGTAGAGAGATGACCTGTGGGAGTATCAGGTTTCAGGTATGATCCAGATGCAGACAGTTTTGTAGAAACAACCGTTTATTTCTAGTAAAGGGGCAGGCAAACGACAGGTCAAAGGCAGGTCAATATTAACCCAGAGATTCAGAACGGCAGACAGTCTCAGGCGAGCTATTGATAGGCTGTAGACCACGCTATCTACCTAGAGAGTTTTCATCTGTATTTTTCGTAGCTGTCTACATCCCACCACAGTCAGAGTCTGGCACTAAGACAGCATTGAATCACAGTCAGAGTCTGGCACTAAGACAGCATTGAATGAACTGTATTCCGCCATAAGCAAACAAGAAAACCACGTTCTCACGTTCTGACCTTTATTTCCTTTGTTTTGTCGTTATTTAGTATGGTCACGGCGTGAGTTGGGGTGGGCAGTCTATGTTTGTTTTTCTATGATTTGGGGATTTCTATGTTTCGGGCCTAGTATGGTTCTCAATCAGAGGCAGGTGTCATTAGTTGTCTCTGATGATTGAGAATCATACTTAGGTAGCCTGGGTTTCACTGTTTGTTTGTGGGTGTTTGTTTCCGTGTCTGTGTTTTTCACCACACGGTACTGTTTTGGTTTTAGTTCGTTTCACGTTTATTGTTTTTGTATCCGTTGTTGAGTTTTTCTTATTAAAAGAACCATGGACACTTACCACGCCGCATATTGGTCCTCCGATCCTTCTCGCCTCTCCTCTTCAGACGAAGAGGAGGAAAGCCTTTACACTCAGGGCAGGCAGAACGGTCAAAACCGCGAAGTACTTGAAAACAGGAGCAACGGAATAAACGGTGGGACAGTAGGTTTTACGAACATAACAAACTGGCAACAGCCAAACAGATAACACAGGTATAAATACACAGGTGATAATGGGGAAAGTGGGAGACACCTGGAGGAGGGTGGAGACCAGCACAAAGACAGGTGAAACAGATCAGGGAGTCAACTTCAAAGACATCACATCCCCTACTCATTAAAATGTAGGAATTGGTTCATCCAGTTTGACACCTCTGCTGTCTCTGGTTCCACATCCGGCCATCTAGATGTGTGAAGGTTAGTACCTTTTATCGAGGAAAGCTAATGATCCATCATGTATGATAATCATGGGAACGTGTAAATGTGTAAACTGCATTTTTTAAAACGTTTATTACCGTAGCATGTTTATCTCTAAAGTTATGTGAATTATTATTGGATATTATTATCATTATTATTATTATTATTAGTATTGGAAATGTATCAATTGACTATTTCGGCCACATTTGTCAAAACTCATGAGGGACACCTCACCTCATGAGGGACTTGATACAAAATATGATGTAAGTCTCTCATTCTTGAACATATCAACCTGACACTTTGCACACATACTGCTGCCCTCCTGTGGACAACATCTAAATCACACCCAGCTTCCTATGTCAATGCATGGCCTTTCTTTTACATTTCAAAGATGATGCAACAAAAATTGAAAACGCTCGTTTTTGTTTTTCGTTTTTTTTTTTTTACCAGATCTATTGTTATATTCTCCTACATTAATTTCAAATCTCCACAAACTGCAAAGTGTTTCCTTTCAAATGGTATCAAGAATATGCTCATCCTTACTTCAGGTCCTGTGACAAGGTAGGGGTGGTATACAGAAGATGGCCCTATTTGGTAAAAGACCAAGTCAATATTATGGCAAGAACAGCTCAAATAAGCAAAGAGAAATGACAGTCCATCATTACTTTAAGAAATTAAGTTTAGTCAATCCGGAAAATGTCAAGAACTCAAGGACAGTAGCAAAAACCATCAAGCGCTATGATGAAACTGTCTCTCATGAGGACCGCCACAGGAAAGGAGTTACCTCTGCTGCAGAGGATAAGTTCATTAGAGGTACCAGCCCCAGAAAAATTATTCACAGAGTTCAAGTAACAGACACATCTCAACATCAACTGTTCAGAGGAAACTTGAATCATGCCTTCATGGTGAATTGCTTCAAGAAACCACTACTAAAGGACACCAATAATAAGAAGAGACTTGCTTGGACCAAGAAACATGAGCAATGGACATTAGACCAGTGGAAATCTGTCCGGTCTGATGAGTCCAAATGTGAGATTTTTGGATCCAACCGCCGTATCTTTGTGAGACGCAGAGTTAGTGAACGGCTGATCTCCGCATGTGTGGTTCCCACCATGAAGCATGGAGGTGGTGGTGTGATGGTGTGGGGTTGCTTTGCTGGTGACACTGTCTGTGATTGTATGTCGAATTCAAGGCACATTTAACCAGCATGGCTACCACCTCATTCTGCAGCGATACACCATCCTATCTGGTTCACACTTAGTAGGACTATCATTATTTTTTTCAATGACCCAACACACCTCCAGGCTGTGTAAGGACTATTTGACCAGGAATGAAAGTAATGGAGTACTGCATCAGATGTCCTGGCCTCCACAATCAACCGACCTCAACCCAATTGAGATGGTTTGGGATGAGTTGGACCGCAGAGTGAAGGAAAAGCAGCCAACAAGTGCTCAGCATATGTGGGAACTCATTCAAGACTGTTGGAAAAGCATTCCAGGTGAAGCTGGTTGAGAGAATGATAAGAGTGTAAAAAGCTGTCATCGAGGCACAGGTTGGCTACTTTGAAGAATCAAAAAAGAAAATACAGTTGGACTTGTTTAACACTTTTTTGGTTACTACATGATTCCATATGTGTTATTTCACAGTTCTGATGTCTTCACTATTATTCTACAATGTAGAACATAGTAAAAAATAAAGACAAATATTCCAGTATAAATGACAATAGATTGCCATAGATTTTCTGTCAATTACCAAAATGACTGAAGATTACAGGTAACTTTACAGGTAACTGGTGGCTTTGCAACCCTAGTCAGAACACAATTCAGTGTTGTATGCATCCCAAATGGCACCCTAGTACGTTTAACCAGGGCGCATAGGGAACCATTTGGGACACATATAGTGTCTCTGCAGGACTTCATCATGAACTCATCATGACCTCATCAGGACCTCTTCAGGACTTCATCAGGACCTCATCATGATCTCCTCATGACCTCATCACGACTTCATCAGGACTTCATCATGATAGCCTCATGATCTCCTCATGACCTCCTCAGGACCTCATCATGACTTCATTATGACCTCGGCAGTGACAACTGATAATTCCATCCTGTCAGACTCGACTACCTGCTGAATACATGACACACACGCGCACACACACACACACACACACACACACACACACACACACACACACACACACACACACACACACACACACACACACACACACACACACACACACAAGGGTAACCAGGGTAACCAGATTTTAAACCCGGCAAAAGGACGCTGCTCATTTAAAAGTAAAATCTCTCTAGCGGCAATATTCAGCTACTTTGTGTGTGTGTGTGTGTGTGTGTGTGTGTGTCTACTGTACAAGGCGAGGCTCTCACAGTAGTAATTATATATTTTTTAATAACTCTGAAGGAGCCGAAACAATGTTACAGATTCAAATCACTTCAGGCACCTCATCTCAATGTGGGCTAGAAATAGTCAAAGATGGGGAATAGGGTTCTATTTGGGATGGAGAATAGTGTGCCATTTGGGATGGGGAATAGGGTTCCATTTGGGATGGAGAATAGTGTGCCATTTGGGATGGGGAATAGTGTGCCATTTGGGATGGGGAATAGGGTTCCATTTGGGATGGAGAATAGTGTGCCATTTGGGATGGGGAATAGGGTTCCATTTGGGATGGAGAATAGTGTGCCATTTGGGATGGGGAATAGTGTGCCATTTGGGATGGGGAATAGTGTGCCATTTGGGATGGGGAATAGGGTTCCATTTGGGATGGAGAATAGTGTGCCATTTGGGATGGAGAATAGGGTGCCATTTGGGATGGGGAATAGTGTGCCATTTGGGATGGAGAATAGGGTGCCATTTGGGATGGGGAATTAGTGTGCCATTTGGGATGGAGATTAGGGTTCCATTTGGGATGGGGAATAGTGTGCCATTTGGGATGGAGAATAGGGTTCCATTTGGGATGGGGAATAGGGTTCCATTTGGGATGGAGAATAGTGTGCCATTTGGGATGGAGAATAGTGTGCCATTGGGATGGGGAATAGGGTTCCATTTGGGTTGCAGAATAGGGTTCCATTTGGGATGGAGAATAGGGTTCCATTTGGGATGGAGAATAGTGTGCCATTTGGGATGGAGAATAGTGTGCCTTTTGGGATGGGGAATAGGTTCCATTTGGGTTGCAGAATAGGGTTCCATTTGGGATGGGGAATAGGGTTCCATTTGGGATGGGGAATAGCGTTCTATTTGGGATGGGGAATAGGGTTCCATTTGGAATGGAGAATAGTGTGCCATTTGGGATGGAGAATAGGGTTCTATTTGGGATGGGGAATAGTGTGCCATTTGGGATGGAGAATAGGGTTCCATTTGGGATGGGGAATAGGGTTCCATTTGGGATGGAGAATAGTGTGCCATTTGGGATGGGGAATAGGGTTCCATTTGGGTTGCAGAATAGGGTTCCATTTGGGATGGAGAATAGTGTGCCATTTGGGATGGAGAATAGGTTTCCATTTGGGATGGAGAATAGGGTTCCATTTGGGATGGGGAACAGGGTTCCATTTGGGATGGGGAATAGGGTTCCATTTGGGATGGAGAATAGGGTTCCATTTGGGATGCGGAATAGGGTTCCATTTGGGATGGAGATAGGGTTCCATTTGGGATGGAGAATAGGGTTCCATTTGGGATGGAGAACAGGGTTCCATTTGGGATGGAGAATAGTGTGCCATTTGGGATGGGGAATCGTGTGCCATTTGGGATGGGGAATAGGGTTCCATTTGGGATGGGGAACAGGGTTCTATTTGAGATGGAGAATAGTGTGCCATTTGGGATGGGGAATAGGGTTCCATTTGGGATGGGGAATAGGGTTCCATTTGGGATGGAGAATAGTGTGCCATTTGGGATGGAGAATAGGGTGCCATTTGGGATGGGGAATAGTGTGCCATTTGGGATGGAGAATAGGGTGCCATTTGGGATGGGGAATTAGTGTGCCATTTGGGATGGAGATTAGGGTTCCATTTGGGATGGGGAATAGTGTGCCATTTGGGATGGAGAATAGGGTTCCATTTGGGATGGGGAATAGGGTTCCATTTGGGATGGAGAATAGTGTGCCATTTGGGATGGAGAATAGTGTGCCATTGGGATGGGGAATAGGGTTCCATTTGGGTTGCAGAATAGGGTTCCATTTGGGATGGAGAATAGGGTTCCATTTGGGATGGATAATAGTGTGCCATTTGGGATGGAGAATAGTGTGCCTTTTGGGATGGGGAATAGGGTTCCATTTGGGTTGCAGAATAGGGTTCCATTTGGGATGGGGAATAGGGTTCCATTTGGGATGGGGAATAGCGTTCCATTTGGAATGGAGAATAGTGTGCCATTTGGGATGGAGAATAGGGTTCTATTTGGGATGGGGAATAGTGTGCCATTTGGGATGGGGAATAGTGTGCCATTTGGGATGGGGAATAGGGTTCTATTTGGGATGGGGAATAGGGTTCCATTTGGAATGGAGAATAGTGTGCCATTTGGGATGGAGATTAGGGTTCTATTTGGGATGGAGAATAGTGTGCCATTTGGGATGGGGAATAATGTGCCATTTGGGATGGGGAATAGGGTTCCATTTGGGATGGGGAATAGGGTTCCATTTGGAATGGAGAATAGTGTGCCATTTGGGATGGAGAATAGGGTTCCATTTGGGATGGGGAATAGTGTGCCATTTGGGATGGAGAATAGGGTTCCATTTGGGATGGGGAATAGGGTTCCATTTGGGATGGAGAATAGTGTGCCATTTGGGATGGAGAATAGTGTGCCATTTGGGATGGGGAATAGGGTTCCATTTGGGTTGCAGAATAGGGTTCCATTTGGGATGGAGAATAGTGTGCCATTTGGGATGGAGAATAGGTTTCCATTTGGGATGGAGAATAGGGTTCCATTTGGGATGGGGAACAGGGTTCCATTTGGGATGGGGAATAGGGTTCCATTTGGGATGGAGAATAGGGTTCCATTTGGGATGCGGAATAGGGTTCCATTTGGGATGGAGATAGGGTTCCATTTGGGATGGAGAATAGGGTTCCATTTGGGATGGAGAACAGGGTTCCATTTGGGATGGAGAATAGTGTGCCATTTGGGATGGGGAATCGTGTGCCATTTGGGATGGGGAATAGGGTTCCATTTGGGATGGGGAACAGGGTTCTATTTGAGATGGAGAATAGTGTGCCATATGGGATGGGGAATAGGGTTCCATTTGGGATGGGGAACAGGGTTCCATTTGGGATGGGGAATAGGGTTCCATTTGGGATGGGGAACAGGGTTCCATTTGGGATGGGGAACAGGGTTCCATTTGGGATGGAGAATAGGGTTCCATTTGGGATGCGGAATAGGGTTCCATTTGGGATGGAGAATAGGGTTCCATTTGGGATGGAGAATTGGGTTCCATTTGGGATGGAGAACAGGGTTCCATTTGTGATGGGGAATAGGGTTCCATTTGGGATGGGGAATAGGGTTCCATTTGGGATGGAGAATAGTGTGCCATTTGGGATGGGGAACAGGGTTCCATTTGGGATGGGGAATAGGGTTCCATTTGGGATGGGGAACAGGGTTCCATTTGGGATGGGGAACAGGGTTCCATTTGGGATGGAGAATAGGGTTCCATTTGGGATGTGGAATAGGGTTCCATTTGGGATGGAGAATAGGGTTCCATTTGGGATGGAGAATTGGGTTCCATTTGGGATGGAGAACAGGGTTCCATTTGTGATGGGGAATAGGGTTCCATTTGGGATGGGGAATAGGGTTCCATTTGGGATGGAGAATAGTGTGCCATTTGGGATGGGGAATAGGGTTCCATTTGGGATGGGGAATAGGGTGCCATTTGGGATAGGGAATAGGATTCCATTTGGGATTGGGAACAGGGTTCCATTTGGGATGGAGAATAGTGTGCCATTTGGGATGGGGAATCGTGTGCCATTTGGGATGGGGAATAGGGTTCCATTTGGGATGGGGAACAGGGTTCTATTTGAGATGGAGAATAGTGTGCCATTTGGGATGGGGAATAGGGTTCCATTTGGGATGGGGAACAGGGTTCCATTTGGGATGGGGAATAGGGTTCCATTTGGGATGGGGAATAGGGTTCCATTTGGGATGGGGAACAGGGTTCCATTTGGGATGGGGAACAGGGTTCCATTTGGGATGGAGAATAGGGTTCCATTTGGGATGCGGAATAGGGTTCCATTTGGGATGGAGAATAGGGTTCCATTTGGGATGGAGAATTGGGTTCCATTTGGGATGGAGAACAGGGTTCCATTTGTGATGGGGAATAGGGTTCCATTTGGGATGGGGAATAGGGTTCCATTTGGGATGGAGAATAGTGTGCCATTTGGGATGGGGAATAGGGTTCCATTTGGGATGGGGAATAGGGTGCCATTTGGGATAGGGAATAGGATTCCATTTGGGATTGGGAACAGGGTTCCATTTGGGATGGAGAATAGGGTTCCATTTGGGATGGGGAATAGGGTTCCATTTGGGATGGAGAATAGTGTGCCATTTGGGATGGAGAATAGTGTGCCATTTGGGATGGGGAATAGGGTTCCATTTGGGTTGCAGAATAGGGTTCCATTTGGGATGGAGAATAGTGTGCCATTTGGGATGGAGAATAGGTTTCCATTTGGGATGGAGAATAGGGTTCCATTTGGGATGGGGAACAGGGTTCCATTTGGGATGGGGAATAGGGTTCCATTTGGGATGGAGAATAGGGTTCCATTTGGGATGCGGAATAGGGTTCCATTTGGGATGGAGAATAGGGTTCCATTTGGGATGGAGAATAGGGTTCCATTTGGGATGGAGAACAGGGTTCCATTTGGGATGGAGAATAGTGTGCCATTTGGGATGGGGAATCGTGTGCCATTTGGGATGGGGAATAGGGTTCCATTTGGGATGGAGAATAGTGTGCCATTTGGGATGGGGAATCGTGTGCCATTTGGGATGGGGAATAGGGTTCCATTTGGGATGGAGAACAGGGTTCCATTTGGGATGGAGAATAGTGTGCCATTTGGGATGGGGAATCGTGTGCCATTTGGGATGGGGAATAGGGTTCCATTTGGGATGGAGAACAGGGTTCCATTTGGGATGGGGAATAGTGTGCCATTTGGGATGGAGAATAGGGTTCCATTTGGGATGGGGAATAGGGTTCCATTTGGGATGGAGAATAGTGTGCCATTTGGGATGGAGAATAGTGTGCCATTGGGATGGGGAATAGGGTTCCATTTGGGTTGCAGAATAGGGTTCCATTTGGGATGGGGAATAGTGTTCCATTTGGGATGGGGAATAGCGTTCTATTTGGGATGGGGAATAGGGTTCCATTTGGGATGGGGAATAGTGTGCCATTTGGGATGGGGAATAGGGTTCTTTTGGGATGGGGAATAGGGTTCCATTTGGAATGGAGAATAGTGTGCCATTTGGGATGGAGAATAGGGTTCTATTTGGGATGGAGAATAGTGTGCCATTTGGGATGGGGAATAGTGTGCCATTTGGGATGGGGAATAGGGTTCTATTTGGGATGGGGAATAGGGTTCCATTTGGAATGGAGAATAGTGTGCCATTTGGGATGGAGATTAGGGTTCTATTTGGGATGGAGAATAGTGTGCCATTTGGGATGGGGAATAATGTGCCATTTGGGATGGGGAATAGGGTTCCATTTGGGATGGGGAATAGGGTTCCATTTGGGATGGGGAATAGGGTTCCATTTGGGATGGAGAATAGTGTGCCATTTGGGATGGAGAATAGTGTGCCATTTGGGATGGGGAATAGGGTTCCATTTGGGATGGAGAATAGTGTGCCATTTGGGATGGGGAATCGTGTGCCATTTGGGATGGGGAATAGGGTTCCATTTGGGATGGAGAACAGGGTTCCATTTGGGATGGAGAATAGTGTGCCATTTGGGATGGGGAATCGTGTGCCATTTGGGATGGGGAATAGGGTTCCATTTGGGATGGAGAACAGGGTTCCATTTGGGATGGGGAATAGTGTGCCATTTGGGATGGAGAATAGGGTTCCATTTGGGATGGGGAATAGGGTTCCATTTGGGATGGAGAATAGTGTGCCATTTGGGATGGAGAATAGTGTGCCATTGGGATGGGGAATAGGGTTCCATTTGGGTTGCAGAATAGGGTTCCATTTGGGATGGGGAATAGGGTTCCATTTGGGATGGGGAATAGCGTTCTATTTGGGATGGGGAATAGGGTTCCATTTGGGATGGGGAATAGTGTGCCATTTGGGATGGGGAATAGGGTTCTATTTGGGATGGGGAATAGGGTTCCATTTGGAATGGAGAATAGTGTGCCATTTGGGATGGAGAATAGGGTTCTATTTGGGATGGAGAATAGTGTGCCATTTGGGATGGGGAATAGTGTGCCATTTGGGATGGGGAATAGGGTTCTATTTGGGATGGGGAATAGGGTTCCATTTGGAATGGAGAATAGTGTGCCATTTGGGATGGAGATTAGGGTTCTATTTGGGATGGAGAATAGTGTGCCATTTGGGATGGGGAATAATGTGCCATTTGGGATGGGGAATAGGGTTCCATTTGGGATGGGGAATAGGGTTCCATTTGGGATGGGGAACAGGGTTCCATTTGGGATGGAGAATAGTGTGCCATTTGGGATGGAGAATAGTGTGCCATTTGGGATGGGGAATAGGGTTCCATTTGGGTTGCAGAATAGGGTTCCATTTGGGATGGAGAATAGTGTGCCATTTGGGATGGAGAATAGGTTTCCATTTGGGATGGAGAATAGGGTTCCATAGGGGATGGGGAACAGGGTTCCATTTGGGATGGGGAATAGGGTTCCATTTGGGATGGAGAATAGGGTTCCATTTGGGATGCGGAATAGGGTTCCATTTGGGATGGAGATAGGGTTCCATTTGGGATGGAGAATAGGGTTCCATTTGGGATGGAGAACAGGGTTCCATTTGGGATGGAGAATAGTGTGCCATTTGGGATGGGGAATCGTGTGCCATTTGGGATGGGGAATAGGGTTCCATTTGGGATGGGGAACAGGGTTCTATTTGAGATGGAGAATAGTGTGCCATTTGGGATGGGGAATAGGGTTCCATTTGGGATGGGGAACAGGGTTCCATTTGGGATGGGGAATAGGGTTCCATTTGGGATGGAGAACAGGGTTCCATTTGGGATGGAGAATTGGGTTCCATTTGGGATGGAGAACAGGGTTCCATTTGTGATGGGGAATAGGGTTCCATTTGGGATGGGGAATAGGGTTCCATTTGGGATGGAGAATAGTGTGCCATTTGGGATGGGGAATAGGGTTCCATTTGGGATGGGGAATAGGGTGCCATTTGGGATAGGGAATAGGATTCCATTTGGGATTGGGAACAGGGTTCCATTTGGGATGGAGAATAGGGTTCCATTTGGGATGGGGAATAGGGTTCCATTTGGGATGGAGAATAGTGTGCCATTTGGGATGGAGAATAGTGTGCCATTTGGGATGGGGAATAGGGTTCCATTTGGGTTGCAGAATAGGGTTCCATTTGGGATGGAGAATAGTGTGCCATTTGGGATGGAGAATAGGTTTCCATTTGGGATGGAGAATAGGGTTCCATTTGGGATGGGGAACAGGGTTCCATTTGGGATGGGGAATAGGGTTCCATTTGGGATGGAGAATAGGGTTCCATTTGGGATGCGGAATAGGGTTCCATTTGGGATGGAGAATAGGGTTCCATTTGGGATGGAGAATAGGGTTTCATTTGGGATGGAGAACAGGGTTCCATTTGGGATGGAGAATAGTGTGCCATTTGGGATGGGGAATCGTGTGCCATTTGGGATGGGGAATAGGGTTCCATTTGGGATGGAGAATAGTGTGCCATTTGGGATGGGGAATCGTGTGCCATTTGGGATGGGGAATAGGGTTCCATTTGGGATGGAGAACAGGGTTCCATTTGGGATGGAGAATAGTGTGCCATTTGGGATGGGGAATCGTGTGCCATTTGGGATGGGGAATAGGGTTCCATTTGGGATGGAGAATAGTGTGCCATTTGGGATGGGGAATCGTGTGCCATTTGGAATGGGGAATAGGGTTCCATTTGGGATGGGGAATAGGGTTCCATTTGGGATGGGGAATAGGGTTCCATTTGGGATGGAGAATAGGGTTCCATTTGGGATGGAGAATAGGGTGCCATTTGGGATGGGGAATAGGGTTCCATTTGGGATGGGGAACAGGGTTCTATTTGAGATGGAGAATAGTGTGCCATTTGGGATGGGGAATAGGGTTCCATTTGGGATGGGGAACAGGGTTCCATTTGGGATGGGGAATAGGGTTCCATTTGGGATGGAGAACAGGGTTCCATTTGGGATGGAGAATTGGGTTCCATTTGGGATGGAGAACAGGGTTCCATTTGTGATGGGGAATAGGGTTCCATTTGGGATGGGGAATAGGGTTCCATTTGGGATGGAGAATAGTGTGCCATTTGGGATGGGGAATAGGGTTCCATTTGGGATGGGGAATAGGATTCCATTTGGGATGGGGAACAGGGTTCCATTTGGGATGGAGAATAGGGTTCCATTTGGGATGGGGAACAGGGTTCCATTTGGGATGGGGAATAGGGTTCCATTTGGGATGGAGAATAGGGTTCCATTTGGGATGGGGAATAGGGTTCCATTTGGGATGGAGAATAGTGTGCCATTTGGGATGGAGAATAGGGTTCCATTTGGGATGGAGAATAGTGTGCCATTTGGGATGGGGAATAGGGTTCCATTTGGGATGGGGAACAGGGTTCCATTTGGGATTGGGAACAGGGTTCCATTTGGGATGGAGAATAGGGTTCCATTTGGGATGGGGAATAGGGTTCCATTTGGGATGGAGAATAGTGTGCCATTTGGGATGGAGAATAGTGTGCCATTTGGGATGGGGAATAGGGTTCCATTTGGGTTGCAGAATAGGGTTCCATTTGGGATGGAGAATAGTGTGCCATTTGGGATGGAGAATAGGTTTCCATTTGGGATGGAGAATAGGGTTCCATTTGGGATGGGGAACAGGGTTCCATTTGGGATGGGGAATAGGGTTCCATTTGGGATGGAGAATAGGGTTCCATTTGGGATGCGGAATAGGGTTCCATTTGGGATGGAGAACAGGGTTCCATTTGGGATGGGGAATAGGGTTCCATTTGGGATGGAGAATAGTGTGCCATTTGGGATGGGGAATAGGGTTCCATTTGGGATGGGGAATAGGGTGCCATTTGGGATGGGGAATAGGGTTCCATTTGGGATGGGGAACAGGGTTCCATTTGGGATGGGGAATAGGGTTCCATTTGGGATGGGGAACAGGGTTCCATTTGGGATGGGGAACAGGGTTCCATTTGGGATGGAGAACAGGGTTCCATTTGGGATGGAGAATTGGGTTCCATTTGGGATGGAGAACAGGGTTCCATTTGTGATGGGGAATAGGGTTCCATTTGGGATGGGGAATAGGGTTCCATTTGGGATGGAGAACAGGGTTCCATTTGGGATGGAGAATAGTGTGCCATTTGGGATGGGGAATCGTGTGCCATTTGGGATGGGGAATAGGGTTCCATTTGGGATGGAGAATAGTGTGCCATTTGGGATGGGGAATCGTGTGCCATTTGGAATGGGGAATAGGGTTCCATTTGGGATGGGGAATAGGGTTCCATTTGGGATGGGGAATAGGGTTCCATTTGGGATGGAGAATAGGGTTCCATTTGGGATGGAGAATAGGGTGCCATTTGGGATGGGGAATAGGGTTCCATTTGGGATGGGGAACAGGGTTCTATTTGAGATGGAGAATAGTGTTCCATTTGGGATGGGGAACAGGGTTCCATTTGGGATGGGGAATAGGGTTCCATTTGGGATGGGGAACAGGGTTCCATTTGGGATGGAGAATAGGGTTCCATTTGGGATGGAGAACAGGGTTCCATTTGTGATGGGGAACAGGGTTCCATTTGGGATGGGGAATAGGGTTCCATTTGGGATGGAGAATAGTGTGCCATTTGGGATGGGGAATAGGGTTCCATTTGGGATGGGGAATAGGGTGCCATTTGGGATAGGGAATAGGATTCCATTTGGGATGGGGAACAGGGTTCCATTTGGGATGGAGAATAGGGTTCCATTTGGGATGGGGAACAGGGTTCCATTTGGGATGGGGAATAGGGTTCCATTTGGGATGGAGAATAGGGTTCCATTTGGGATGGGGAATAGGGTTCCATTTGGGATGGAGAATAGTGTGCCATTTGGGATGGAGAATAGGGTTCCATTTGGGATGGAGAATAGTGTGCCATTTGGGATGGGGAATAGGGTTCCATTTGGGATGGGGAACAGGGTTCCATTTGGGATGGAGAATAGTGTGCCATTTGGGATGGAGAATAGGGTTCCATTTGGGATGGAGAATAGTGTGCCATTTGGGATGGGGAATAGGGTTCCATTTGGGATGGGGAACAGGGTTCCATTTGGGATGGGGAATAGGGTTCCATTTGGGATGGGGAACAGGGTTCCATTTGGGATGGAGAATAGGGTTCCATTTGGGATGGGGAACAGGGTTCCATTTGGGATGGAGAATAGGGTTCCATTTGGGATGGGGAATAGGGTTCCATTTGGGATGGGGAATAGGGTTCCATTTGGGATGGGGAATAGGGTTCCATTTGGGATGGAGAATAGGGTTCCATTTGGGATGCGGAATAGGGTTCCATTTGGATGGAGAATAGGGTTCCATTTGGGATGGAGAATAGGGTTCCATTTGGGATGGAGAACAGGGTTCCATTTGGGATGGAGAACAGGGTTCCATTTGGGATGGAGAATAGGGTTCTATTTGGGATGGAGATGTGTTCTGTCTCCTAGAGATGAACGTACTTTGGTGAGAAAAGTGCTAATCAATCACAGAACATCAAAAAGGGGGAGGCTTAGAGGTTGAAGAACACCATCCCAACCGTGTAACATTCTGACCCACTGGGAATGTGATGAAAGAAATTAAGGCTGAAATAAATCATCTTTACCATCATCCTGACATTTCCCATTCTTAAAA
>NW_027038078.1:0-25478 GCF_034236695.1 Oncorhynchus nerka | reverse complement strand
CTCCACCCCCTGTCTAAATGTTGACCTGATACTCCACCCCGCGTCTAAATGGTTGACCTGATACTCCACACCCCCTGTCCTGTCTAAATGTTGACCTGATACTCCACCCCCTGTCCCGCCTAAATGTTGACCTGATACTCCACCTGTCCTGTCTAAATGTTGACCTGATACTCCACCCCCTGTCCTGTCTAAATGTTGACCTGATACTCCACCCCCTGTCCTGTCTAAATGTTGACCCGATACTCCACCCTGTCCTGTCTAAATGTTGACCTGATACTCCACCTGTCCTGTCTAAATGTTGACCTGATACTCCACCCCCTGTCTAAATGCTGACCTGATACTCCACACCCCCGGTCTAAATGTTGACCTGACACTCCACACCCCCTGTCCCGTCTAAATGTTGACCTGATACTCCACCCCCCTGTCTACAATGTTGACCTGATACTCCACTCCCCCTGTCTAAATGTTGACCTGATACTCCACACCCCCTGTCTAAATGTTGACCTCATACTCCACCCCCTGTCCTGTCTAAATGTTGACCTGATACTCCACCCCCTGTCCTGTCTAAATGCTGACCTGATACTCCACCCCCTGTCTAAATGTTGACCTGATACTCCACCCCCGTCTAAATGTTGACCTGATACTCCACCCCTGTCCTGTCCAAATGTTGACCTGATACTCCACACCCCCTGTCCTGTCTAAATGCTGACCTGATACTCCACCCCCCTGTCTAAATGTTGACCTGATACTCCACCCCCCTGTCTAAATGCTGACCTGATACTCCACTCCCTCTGCTCCAATGTTGACTGATGATCTACACCCCCTGTCCTGTTTCAAATGCTGACCTGATACTCCACCCCCCGTCCTGTCTAAATGCTGACCTGATACTCCACCTGTCCCAGTCTAAATGTTGACCTGATACTCCACCCCCCTCTGTCCTGTCTAAATGTTGACCTGATACTCCACCTCCTGTCCTGTCTAAATGTTGACCTGATACTCCACCTGTCCTGTCTAAATGTTGACCTGATACTCCACCTGCTCCAAAATGTTGACCTGATACTCCACACACCCTGTCTAAATGTTGACCTGATACTCCTCCACCCTGTCCCTGATACTCCACACCCCCGTCCTGTCTAAATATTGACCTGATACCCACCCCCTGTTCCTTGACCTGTACTCCAAAATGTTGACCTGATACTCCACACCCCCTGTCCTGTCTAAATGTTGACCTGATACTCCACACCCCCTGTCCTGTCTAAATGTTGACCTGATACTCCACCCCCCAAATGGACCTGATTCACACTGTTGTTGACCTGATACTCCACCCCCTCTTTCCTCTAAATGTTGACCTGATACTCCACCCCCTGTCCTGTCTAAAATGTTGACCTGATACTCCACCCCCCTGTCTAAATGTTGACCTGATACTCCACCCTGTCCCGTCTAAATGTTGACCTGATACTCCACCCCCCCCTGTCTAAATGTTGACCCCGATACCCACCACCCCTGTCCTGTCTAAATGTTGACCTGATACTCCACACCCCTGCTCCAAATGTTGACCTGATACTCCACCTCCCCTGTCCTTTCTAAATGTTGACCTGATACTCCACCCCCTGTCTAAATGTTGACCTCCATCTGATGTTGACCTCCACCCCCTGTCCTGTCTAAATGTTGACCTGATACTCCACCCCCTGTCCTGTCTAAATGTTGACCTCCGATACTCCACCCCCCTGGGTTCAAATGCTGACCTGATACTCCACCTCCGTCAAATGTTGACCTGATACTCCACCCCCCTGTCCTGCTCCAAATGTTGACCTGATACTCCACACCCCTGTCCTGTCTAAATGTTGACCTGATACTCCACCTCCCCGTCTAAATGTTGACCTGATACTCCACCCCCTGTCTAAATGTCCTGATACTCCACTCTTCCGTCTAAATGTTGACCTGATACTCCACACCCCCGTCCTGTCTAAATGTTGACCTGATACCCACCTCCCCCGTCCCGTCTAAATGTTGACCTGATACTCCACCCGTCCTGTCTAAATGTTGACCTGATACTCCACCCCTGTCCTGTCTAAATGTTGACCTGATACCCACCCCCTGTCCTGTCTAAATGTTGACCTGATACTCCACCTGTCCTGCTCCAAATGTTGACCTGATACCCACCCCCCGTCTAAATGTTGACCTGATACTCCACACCCCCTGTCTAAATGTTGACCTGATACTCCACACCCCTGTCCTGTCTAAATATTGGACCTGATACTCCACTCCCCTGTCTACATGTTGACCTGATACCCACTCCCCTGTCTAAATGTTGACCTGATACTCCACACTTCCTGTCCTGTCTCAAAATGTTGACCTGATACTCCACACCCCCTGTCCTGTCTAAATGTTGACCTGATACTCCACCCCCTGGGTTCAAATGTTGACCTGGATACTCCACACCCCCTGTCTAAATGTTGACCTGATACTCCACCCCCTTTCCTGTCTAAATGTTGACCTGATACTCCTCCCCCCTGTCCTGTCTAAATGTTGACCTGATACTCCACCCCCTGTCCTGTCTAAATGTTGACCTGATACTCCACCCCCCTGTCAAATGCTTGACTGACACCACCCCCTGTCCTGTCTAAATGTTGACCTGATACTCCACACCCCTGTCGAAATGTTGACCTGATACTCCACCCCCCCAGTCTAAATGTTGACCTGATACCCACACCCTGTCCTGTCTAAATGTTGACCTGATACTCCACCCCCCTGTCTAAATGTTGACCTGGCACTCCACACCCCCTGTCCTGTCTAAATGTTGACCTGATACTCACACCCCTGTCCTGTCTAAATGTTGACCTGATACTCCACCCCCTGTCTAAATGTTGACCTGATACTCCACCCTCCGTCTAAAATGTTGACCTGATACTCCACCCCCCCCTCCTAAATGCTGACCTGATACTCCACCCCCCTGTCCTGTCTAAATGTTGACCTGATACTCCACACCCCCCGTCCTGTCTAAATGTTGACCTGATACTCCACTCCCTGTCTAAATGTTGACCTGATACTCCACACCCTCTGTCCTGTCTAAATGTTGACCTCATACCACCCCCTGCTGTCTAAATGTTGACCTGATACTCCACCCCCTGTCCTGTCTAAATGTTGACCTGATACTCCACTCCCCCTGTCTAAATGTTGACCTGATACTCCACCCCCCTGTCTAAATGTTGACCTGATACTCCACACCCCTGTCCTGTTCAAATGCTGACCTGATACCCACCCCCGTCCTGTCTAAATGTTGGATCTGATACTCCACCCCCTGTCTCACATGTTGACCTGATACCCACCCCCTGTCTAAAATGTTGACCTGATACTCCACACCCCTGTCTAAATGTTGACCCCATACTCCACCTCCCCCTGTCCTGTCTAAATGTTGACCTGATACTCCACCCCCTGTCTAAATGTTGACCTGATACTCCACAACCCTGTCTAAATGTTGACCCCATACTCCACCCCCTGTCCTGCTCTAAATGTTGACCTGATACTCCACCCCCCTGTCCTGTCTAAATGTTGACCTGATACTCCACCCCCCTGTCCAAATGTTGACCTGATACTCCACCCCCCTGTCTAAATGTTGACCTGATACCCACCCCCCTGTCCTGTCTAAATGCTGACCTGATACCCACACCCCCTGTCCTGTCTAAATGTTGACCTGATACCCACCCCCTGTCTAAATGTTGACCTGATACTCCACCCCCCGTCTAAATGTTGACCTGATACTCCACCTCCGCTTCAAATGCTGACCTGATACTCCACACCCCCCGTCCTGTCTAAATCTTGACCTGATACTCCACCCCCTGTCCTGTCTAAATGTTGACCTGATACCCACCTGTCCTGTCTAAATGTTGACCTGATACTCCACCCCTGTCCTGTCTAAATGTTGACCTGATTCTCCACCCCTGTCCTGTCTAAATGTTGACCTGATACTCCACCTGTCCTGTCTAAATGTTGACCTGATACTCCACCCCCCCTGTCTAAATGTTGACCTGATACTCCACCCCCTGTCCTGTCTAAATGTTGACCTGATACTCCACCCCCTGTCTAAATGTTGACCCCATGACTCACCCCTGTCATGTCTTATATTCCTGTGAACCAACAAGGAGCCCACTGATTGTCAGTCTCTGGGATGTGGGCTCTGACCACTGATGTCATTTGTGTGCTGTGATTCGTGCAGGTGCGTCTGCTGGGTGTGGTTTCTCAGGGCCAGCCCACCTTGGTCATCATGGAGCTGATGACTAAAGGAGATCTGAAGAGCCACCTGAGGTCACTACGGGCTAAAGATGGGGTTACCCATCTGTCATCCTGACCCTAACCTCTCATCCCTGACTTTCTACCACCTAGTCAAATTGAGTGTAACTTTGGGCTAAAGACTTGGGTTACTTACCCCTCCTCCTGTTCCCTCATCCTGACCCCTAACCCCTCATCCTAACTCCCTAACCTCTCATCCTGACCCCTAACCCCTCATCCTAACCCCCATCCTGACCTCATCCTAACCCCCTAACCCCCCATCCTAACCCCTAACCCCTCCTCCTGTTCCCTCATCCTAACCCCTAACCCCCATCCTAACCCCTAACCCCTCATCCTGACCCCTAACCCCCTCCTGTTCCCCTCATCCTGACCCCTAACCCCTCATCCTAACCCCCTAACCCCTCATCCTGACCCCTAACCCCTCATCCTAACCCCTAACCCCTCATCCTAACCCCTCATCCCTGACCCCTAACCCCTCCTCCTGTTCCCTCATCCTGACCCCTAACCCCTCATCCTAACCCCTCATCCTGACCCCTAACCCCTCCTCCTGTTCCCTCATCCTGACCCCTAACCCTCATCCTGACCCCTAACCCCTCATCCTAACCCCTAACCCCTCATCCTGACCCCTACCGCCTGAGGTCACTAAAAATAATACAATTGTATTTATCACATGCTCCGAATACAACCTTACCTTGAAATGCTTACTTACAAGCCCTTAACCAACAATGCTGTTCAAGAAATAGTTAACTAAATATAATGTAGTCTGGGTGGCCATTAGTTGTTCAGCAGTCTTAAGGCTTGGGGTTAAGGAGCCTTTTGACCTAGACATGGCGCTCCGGTACCGTGCTGTAGCAGAGAGAACAGTCTTGATCTTGGGTGACTGGAGAGTTTTCCCAAAAATATGGGCCTTCCTCTGACACCGTCTAGTATAGAGGTACTGGGTGCAGGTAGGGAGCCTGGTATAGAGGTCCTGGGTGGCAGGGAGCCTGGGTATAGAGGTCCTGGGGCTCACATTCCTGGGTTGCTACATTGGCTACGGAGAGCGTGATCACACAGTTGTCCGGGAACAGCTGGTGCTCTAATGCATGCTTCAGTGTTGCTTGCCTCGAAGCGAGAATAAAAGGCATTTAGCTGGTCTGGTTGGCACGCTTCACTGGGCAGCTCGCAGTTTCCCTTTGTAGTCCGTAATCGTTCCACATTCGACAAGCGTCAGCGGCAGGGTAGCCTAGTGGTTAGAGTGGTGAGGCGGCAGGGTAGCCCTAGTGGTTAGAGTGTAGAGGGGCAGGGTAGCCTAGTGGTTAGAGTGTAGAGGTGGTAGGGTAGCCTAGTGGTTAGAGTGTAGAGGTGGCAGGTAGCCTAGTGGTTAGAGTGTAGAGGTGGTAGGGTAGCCTAGTGGTTAGAGTGTAGAGGCGTGGCAGGTAGCCTGTGGTTAGAGTGTAGAGGTGGTAGGGTAGCCTAGTGGTTAGAGTGTAGGTGGCAGGTAGCCTAGTGGTTAGAGTGTAGAGGCGGCAGGGTAGCCTAGTGGTTGGAGTGTAGAGGCGGCAGGGTAGCCTAGTGGTTAGAGTGTAGGCCGACGCAGGGCAGCCTAGTGGTTAGAGTGTAGAGGCGGCAGGGTAGCCTGGTGGTTAGAGTGTAGAGGCGGCAGGGTAGCCTAGTGGTTAGAGTGTAGAGGCGGCAGGGTAGCCTAGTGGTTAGAGTGTAGAGGCGGCAGGGTAGCCTAGTGGTTAGAGTGTAGAGGCGGCAGGGTAGCCTAGTGGTTAGAGTGTAGAGGCGGCAGGGTAGCCTAGTGGTTAGAGTGTAGAGGCGGCAGGGTAGCCTAGTGGTTAGAGTGTGGTTGGTTAGAGTGTAGAGGCGGCAGGGTAGCCTGGTGGTTAGAGTGTAGAGCGGCAGGGTAGCCTAGTGGTTAGAGTGTAGAGGCGGCAGGGTAGCCTAGTGGTTAGAGCGTTGGACTAGTAACTGGAAGGTTGATCTATTTACCCTGAGCAGGAGGTATAGAGGATCTATTTACCCTGAGCAGGAGGTATAGAGAGGATTCATAAAGAGGTGTTATGTTACAGGGGCTGCAGGGTAGCCTAGTGGTTAGAGAGTTGGACTAGTAACCGGAAGGTTGCAAGTTCAAACCCCCGAGCTGACAAGGTACAAATCTGTCGTTCTGCCCCTGAACAGGCAGTTAACCCACTGTTCCTAGGCCGTCATTGAAAATAAGAATTTGTTCTTAACTGACTTGCCTAGTGACATAAAGGTAAAATAAAATAAATAAAATAGTAGGATTCAGTCTTAGTCCTGTATTGACTCTTTGCCTGTTTGGTGGTTCGTCTGAGGGCATAGCCGGATTTCTTATAAGCATCCGGATTAGTGTCCCGCTCCTTGAAAGCAGCAGCTTTCCGCACCGAGCTAAATGCTATGCTACAGGATTGTTTTGCTAACACAGACTGGAATATGTTCTGGGATTCATCCAATGGCATTGAGGAGTACACCACATCAGTCACTGGCTTCATCAATAAGTGCATTGATGATGTTGTGACCGTACGTACATATCCCAACCAGAAGCCATGGATTACAGGCGGATGTTGCCTGTAATCCATGGCTTCTGGTTGGGATATGTACGTACGGGGTCACTGGGGACAACATCATCAATGCACTTATTTAGCTCGGTGCGGATGTTGCCTGTTGCCTTTAACCTACCTGGTTAAATAAAGGTGTTCTCAACTAGCCTACCTGGTTAAATAAAGGTGTTCTCAACTAGCCTACCTGGTTAAATAAAGGTGTTCTCAACTGGCCTACCTGGTTAAATAAAGGTGTTCTCAACTGGCTTACCTGGTTAAATAAAGGTGTTCTCAACTAGCCTACCTGGTTAAATAAAGGTGTTCTCAACTAGCCTACCTGGTTAAATAAAGGTGTTCTCAACTAGCCTACCTGGTTAAATAAAGGTGTTCTCAACTAGCCTACCTGGTTAAATAAAGGTGTTCTCAACTGGCCTACCTGGTTAAATAAAGGGGTTCTCAACTAGCCTACCTGGTTAAATAAAGGTGTTCTCAACTGGCCTACCTGGTTAAATAAAGGGGTTCTCAACTAGCCTACCTGGTTAAATAAAGGTGTTCTCAACTGGCCTACCTGGTTAAATAAAGGTGATCTGGCCTACCTGGTTAAATAAAGGTCAATAAAAACAATGTAAAAAGAAACTCTACCTCTGGTGAATAATATCTATCTATTTCTATCTATCTAATAATATCTCGAGACTTCCGTAATATTAGACATCGCGCACCAGCTGTAATTGACAAATAGACACACCCCCCCCCCTCGTCTTACCAGACACACACCACCCCTCGTCTTACCAGACACACACCCCCCCTCGTCTTACCAGACACCACCCCCCCCTCGTCTTACCAGACACACACCCTCGTCTTACCAGACACACACCACCCCTCGTCTTACCAGACACACACCACCCTCGTCTTACAGACCACCCCCCCTCGTCTTACCAGACACACACCCCCCTCGTCTTACCAGACACACACCCCCCCCTCGTCTTACCAGACACACACCACCCTCGTCTTACCAGACACACACCCCCCTCGTCTTACCAGACACACACCCCCTCGTCTTACCAGACTAAGCTGTTCTGTCCTGCTGATGCTGAAAACCCAGCACACTGAATATTATCCTTATCAGTGTCGTCATTCAGCCTCGGTGAAACATAAGATGTTTCAGTTTATGTCCTGTTGGTAGGATAATCTTGAACAGAGTTTATCCAGTTTATTCTCCAGTGATTGTACGTTCGCTAATAGAAAGGACGGTGGAGGCGGGTTACCCACTCGCTTTGAATCCTCACAAGGCCCCCTGAACTACACCCCCTGTACTCCATCCTTATGAATCCTCACAGGCCCCCTGACCTACATCCTTATGAATCCTCACAAGGCCCCCTCACCCATCCTTATGAATCCTCAAGGCCCCTGACCTACATCCCCCTGTATTCCATCCTCCTCACAAGGCCCCTGACCTACACCCTGTATCTCCATCCTCACAAGGCCCCCTGACCTACACCCCTGTATCTCCATCCTTATGAATCCTCACAAGGCCCCCTGAACTACATCCCTGTATCTCCATCCTTATGAATCCTCACAAGGCCCCTGACCTGATCCTACCTCACAAGGCCCCTCCCACTGTATCTCATCCTTATGAATCCTCACAAGGCCCCTGAACTACATCCCCTGTATCTCCATCCTTATGAATCCTCACAAGGCCCCTGACCTACATCCCCTGTATCTCCATCCCATGAATCCTCACAAGGCCCCTGACCTACATCCTTATGAATCCTCACAAAGGCCCCTGACCTACATCCTTATGAATCCTCACAAGGCCCCCTGACCTACATCCTATGAATCCTCACAAGGCCCCTGAACTACATCCCCTGTATCTCCATCCTTATGAATCCTCACAAGGCCCCCTGACCTACATCCCCTGTATCTCCATACTTATGAATCCTCACAAGGCCCCCTGAACTACATCCCCCTGTATCTCCATCCTTACGAATCCTCACAAGGCCCCTGAACTACATCCCCTGTATCTCCATCCTTATGAATCCTCACAAGGCCCCTGAACTACATCCTTATGAATCCTCACAAGGCCCCTGAACTACATCCCCCTGTATCTCCATCCTTACGAATCCTCACAAGGCCCCCTGAACTACATCCCCTGTATCTCCATCCTATGAATCCTCACAAGGCCCCTGACCTACATCCTTATGAATCCTCACAAGGCCCCTGACCTACATCCTATGAATCCTCACAAGGCCCCCTGACCTACATCCTATGAATCCTCACAAGGCCCCCTGAACTACATCCCCTGTATCTCCATCCTTACGAATCCTCACAAGGCCCCCTGACCTACATCCTTACGAATCCTCACAAGGCCCCCTGACCTACATCCCCTGTATCTCCATCCTTATGAATCCTCACAAGGCCCCCTGAACTACATCCTTTAATCCTCACAAGGCCCCTGACCTACATCCCTGTATCTCCATCCTTACGAATCCTCACAAGGCCCCTGACCTACATCCCCTGTATCTCCATCCTTACGAATCCTCACAAGGCCCCTGAACTACATCCTTATGATCCTCACAAGGCCCTGAACTACATCCCCCTGTATCTCCATCCTTATGAATCCTCACAAGGCCCCTGAACTACATCCTTATGAATCCTCTGAGGCCCCTGAACTACATCCCCTGTATCTCCATCCCTTACGAATCCTCACAAGGCCCCTGAACTACATCCCCTGTATCTCCATCCTTATGAATCCTCACAGGCCCTGTATCTCCATCCTTATGAATCCTCACAAGGCCCCTGACCTACATCCTTATGAATCCTCACAAGGCCCCCTGAACTACATCCCCTGTATCTCCATCCTTACGAATCCTCACAAGGCCCCCTGACCTACATCCTTACGAATCCTCACAAGGCCCCCTGACCTACATCCCCTGTATCTCCATCCTTATGAATCCTCACAAGGCCCCTGAACTACATCCTTTTACGAATCCTCACAAGGCCCCTGACCTACATCCCCTGTATCTCCATCCTTACGAATCCTCACAAGGCCCCCTGACCTACATCCCCCTGTATCTCCATCCTTACGAATCCTCACAAGGCCCCCTGAACTACATCCTTATGAATCCTCACAAGGCCCCCTGAACTACATCCCCCTGTATCTCCATCCTTATGAATCCTCACAAGGCCCCCTGAACTACATCCTTATGAATCCTCACAAGGCCCCCTGAACTACATCCCCCTGTATCTCCATCCTTACGAATCCTCACAAGGCCCCCTGAACTACATCCCCTGTATCTCCATCCTTATGAATCCTCACAAGGCCCCCTGTATCTCCATCCTTATGAATCCTCACAAGGCCCCCTGACCTACATCCCCCTGTATCTCCATCCTTATGAATCCTCACAAGGCCCCCTGACCTACATCCTTATGAATCCTCACAAGGCCCCCTGACCTACATCCTTATGAATCCTCACAGGCCCTGACCTACATCCTTATGAATCCTCACAAGGCCCCTGAACTACACCCCCTGTATCTCCATCCTTATGAATCCTCACAAGGCCCCCTGAACTACATCCTTATGAATCCTCACAAGGCCCCCTGAACTACATCCCCCTGTATCTCCATCCTTACGAATCCTCACAAGGCCCCCTGAACTACATCCCCCTGTATCTCCATCTTTATGAATCCTCACAAGGCCCCCTGAACTACATCCCCCTGTATCTCCATCCTTATGAATCCTCACAAGGCCCCCTGACCTACATCCTTACGAATCCTCACAAGGCCCCCTGACCTACATCCCCCTGTATCTCCATCCTTACGAATCCTCACAAGGCCCCTGACCTACACCCCCTGTATCTCCATCCTTATGAATCCTCACAAGGCCCCTGACCTACATCCCCTGTATCTCCATCCTTATGAATCCTCACAAGGCCCCCTGAACTACATCCCCTGTATCTCCATCCTTATGAATCCTCACAAGGCCCCCTGACCTACATCCCCTGTATCTCCATCCTTATGAATCCTCACAAGGCCCCCTGAACTACATCCTTACGAATCCTCACAAGGCCCCCTGACCTACACCCCCTGTATCTCCATCCTTATGAATCCTCACAAGGCCCTGAACTACATCCCTGTATCTCCATCCTTATGAATCCTCACAAGGCCCCTGACCTACATCCCCTGTATCTCCATCCTTATGAATCCTCACAAGGCCCCTGACCTACATCCTTATGAATCCTCACAAGGCCCCTGACCTACATCCTTATGAATCCTCACAAGGCCCCCTGACCTACATCCCCTGTATCTACATCCTATGAATCCTCACAAGGCCCCTGAACTACATCCCCTGTATCTCCATCCTTATGAATCCTCACAAGGCCCCTGACCTACATCCCCCTGTATCTCCATACTTATGAATCCTCACAAGGCCCCCTGAACTACATCCCCTGTATCTCCATCCTTACGAATCCTCACAAGGCCCCTGAACTACATCCCCTGTATCTCCATCCTATGAATCCTCACAAGGCCCCTGAACTACATCCTTATGAATCCTCACAAGGCCCCTGAACTACATCCCCCTGTATCTCCATCCTTATGAATCCTCACAAGGCCCCTGAACTACATCCCCTGTATCTCCATCCTTATGAATCCTCACAAGGCCCCCTGTATCTCCATCCTTATGAATCCTCACAAGGCCCCTGAACTACATCCCCCTGTATCTCCATCCTTATGAATCCTCACAAGGCCCCTGACCTACATCCCCCTGAATCCTCATCTCCATCCTTATGAATCACAAAGGCTCCTGACCTACATCCCTATGAATCCTCACAAGGCCCCCTGACCTACATCCTTATGAATCCTCACAAGGCCCCTGACCTACATCCTTATGAATCCTCACAAGGCCCCCTGAATCCTCCACTACATCCCCTGTATCTCCATCCCTATGAATCCTCACAAGGCCCCCTGACCTACATCCTTACGAATCCTCACAAGGCCCCCTGACCTACATCCCCTGTATCTCCATCCTTATGAATCCTCACAAGGCCCCCTGAACTACATCCTTACGAATCCTCACAAGGCCCCCTGACCTACATCCCCTGTATCTCCATCCTTACGAATCCTCACAAGGCCCCTGAACTACATCCCCCTGTATCTCCATCCTTATATGAATCCTCACAAGGCCCCTGAACTACATCCTTATGAATCCTCACAAGGCCCCTGAACTACATCCCCCTGTATCTCCATCCTTGAATCCTCACAAGGCCCCCTGAATCATCTCCTCACAAGGCCCCCTGAACTACATCCCCTGTATCTCCATCCTTATGAATCCTCACAAGGCCCCTGAACTACACCCTGTATCTCCATCCTTATGAATCCTCACAAGGCCCCCTGACCTACATCCCCTGTATCTCCATCCTTATGAATCCTCACAAGGCCCCTGACCTACATCCCTTATGAATCCTCACAAGGCCCCCTGACCTACATCCCATCCCCTGTATCTCATTCCCATCCTTACGAATCCTCACAAGGCCCCTGACCTACATCATCTCCATCCTGAATCCTCACAAGGCCCCTGACCTACATCCCCTGTATCTCCATCCTTATGAATCCTCACAAGGCCCCTGAACTACATCCTTATGAATCCTCACAAGGCCCCTGACCTACATCCCCTGTATCTCCATCCTTATGAATCCTCACAAGGCCCCTGACCTACATCCCCTGTATCTCCATCCTTATGAATCCTCACAAGGCCCCCTGAACTACATCCCCTGTATCTCCATCCCTTCACGAATCCTCACAAGGCCCCTGAACTACATCCCCTGTATCTCCATCACAATCCTCCCCCCTGAACTCCATCCTTATGAATCCTCACAAGGCCCCTGAACTACATCCCCTGTATCTCCATCCTTATGAATCCTCACAAGGCCCCTGAATCTCCTTACCTCACATGACCTCCATCCTTATGAATCCTCACAAGGCCCCTGTATCTACATCCTTATGAATCCTCACAAGGCCCCCTGACCTACATCCCCTGTATGAATCCTCACAAGGCCCCCTGACCTACATCCTTATGAATCCTCACAAGGCCCCTGACCTACATCCCCCTGTATCTCCATCCTTATGAATCCTCACAAGGCCCCTGAACTACACCCCCTGTATCTCCATCCTTATGAATCCTCACAAGGCCCCCTGACCTACATCCCCTGTATCTCCATCCTATGAATCCTCACAAGGCCCCTGACCTACATCCCCCTGTATCTCCATCCTTATGAATCCTCACAAGGCCCCTGACCTACATCCCCTGTATCTCCATCCTTATGAATCCTCACAAGGCCCCTGACCTACATCCCCTGTATCTCCTCATCCTTATGAATCCTCACAAGGCCCCTGACCTACATCCCCCTGAATATCTGACCTACATCCCCTGTATCTCCATCCCATGAATCCTCACAAGGCCCCTGAACTACATCCCCTGTACTCCATCCTTATGAATCCTCACAAGGCCCCTGACCTATCCCCTGTATCTCCATCCTTATGAATCCTCACAAGGCCCCTGACCTACATCCTTACGAATCCTCACAAGGCCCCTGACCTACACCCCCTGTATCTACATCCTTATGAATCCTCACAAGGCCCCCTGAACTACATCCCCTGTATCTCCATCCTTATGAATCCTCACAAGGCCCCTGACCTACATCCCCTGTATCTCCATCCTTATGAATCCTACAAGGCCCCTGACCTACATCCTTATGAATCCTCACAAGGCCCCCTGACCTACATCCTTATGAATCCTCACAAGGCCCCTGACCTACATCCCCTGTATCTACATCCTTATGAATCCTCACAAGGCCCCTGAACTACATCCCCCTGTATCTCCATCCTTACGAATCCTCACAAGGCCCCTGAACTACATCCCCCTGTATCTCCATCCTTATGAATCCTCACAAGGCCCCTGAACTACATCCTTATGAATCCTCACAAGGCCCCCTGAACTACATCCCCCTGTATCTCCATCCTTATGAATCCTCACAAGGCCCCCTGAACTACATCCCCTGTATCTCCATCCTTATGAATCCTCACAAGGCCCCTGTATCTCCATCCTTATGAATCCTCACAAGGCCCCTGAACTACATCCCCCTGTATCTCCATCCTTATGAATCCTCACAAGGCCCCTGACCTACATCCCCTGTATCTCCATCCTTATGAATCCTCACAAGGCCCCTGACCTACATCCTTATGAATCCTCACAAGGCCCCCTGACCTACATCCTTATGAATCCTCACAAGGCCCCTGACCTACATCCTTATGAATCCTCACAAGGCCCCTGAACTACACCCCCTGTATCTCCATCCCCTGAATCCTCACAAGGCCCCCTGAACTACATCCTTATGAATCCTCACAAGGCCCCCTGAACTACATCCCCCTGTATCTCCATCCTTATGAATCCTCACAAGGCCCCCTGACCTACATCCCCCTGTATCTCCATCCTTATGAATCCTCACAAGGCCCCTGAACTACATCCCCTGTATCTCCATCCTTATGAATCCTCACAAGGCCCCTGACCTACATCCTTATGAATCCTCACAAGGCCCCTGAACTACATCCCTGTATCTCCATCCTATGAATCCTCACAAGGCCCCTGACCTACATCCTTACGAATCCTCACAAGGCCCCCTGACCTACATCCCCTGTATCTCCATCCTTATGAATCCTCACAAGGCCCCCTGAACTACATCCTTACGAATCCTCACAAGGCCCCTGACCTACATCCCCTGTATCTCCATCCTTACGAATCCTCACAAGGCCCCTGACCTACATCCTGTATCTCCATCCTTACGAATCCTCACAAGGCCCCCTGAACTACATCCTTATGAATCCTCACAAGGCCCCCTGAACTACATCCCCCTGTATCTCCATCCTTATGAATCCTCACAAGGCCCCCTGAACTACATCCTTATGAATCCTCACAAGGCCCCCTGAACTACATCCCCCTGTATCTCCATCCTTACGAATCCTCACAAGGCCCCTGAACTACATCCCCTGTATCTCCATCCTTATGAATCCTCACAAGGCCCCCTGTATCTCCATCCTTATGAATCCTCACAAGGCCCCTGACCTACATCCCCCTGTATCTCCATCCTTATGAATCCTCACAAGGCCCCTGACCTACATCCTTATGAATCCTCACAAGGCCCCTGACCTACATCCTCATGAATCCTCACAAGGCCCCTGACCTACATCCTTATGAATCCTCACAAGGCCCCTGAACTACACCCCCTGTATCTCCATCCTTATGAATCCTCACAAGGCCCCCTGAACTACATCCTTATGAATCCTCACAAGGCCCCCTGAACTACATCCCCTGTATCTCCATCCTTATGAATCCTCACAAGGCCCCTGAACTACATCCCCTGTATCTCCATCTTTATGAATCCTCACAAGGCCCCTGAACTACATCCCCCTGTATCTCCATCCTTATGAATCCTCACAAGGCCCCCTGACCTACATCCTTACGAATCCTCACAAGGCCCCCTGACCTACATCCCCTGTATCTCCATCCTTATGAATCCTCACAAGGCCCCCTGAACTACATCCTTACGAATCCTCACAAGGCCCCTGACCTACATCCCTGTATCTCCATCCTTATGAATCCTCACAAGGCCCCTGACCTACATCCCCCTGTATCTCCATCCTTACGAATCCTCACAAGGCCCTGAACTACATCCTTATGAATCTCACAAGGCCCCTGACCTACACCCTGTATCTCCATCCTTATGAATCCTCACAAGGCCCCCTGAACTACATCCTTACGAATCCTCACAAGGCCCCCTGACCTACACCCCCTGTATCTCCATCCTTATGAATCCTCACAAGGCCCCCTGAACTACATCCCCCTGTATCTACATCCTTATGAATCCTCACAAGGCCCCCTGAACTACATCCCCCTGTATCTCCATCCTTATGAATCCTCACAAGGCCCGCTGAACTACATCCCCCTGTATCTCCATCCTTATGAATCCTCACAAGGCCCCTGACCTACATCCCCTGGATCTCCATCATATGAATCCTCACAAGGCCCCCTGAACTACATCCCCCTGTATCTCCATCCTTATGAATCCTCACAAGGCCCCTGAACTACATCCCCTGTATCTCCATCCTTATGAATCCTCACAAGGCCCCCTGACCTACATCCTTATGAATCCTCACATCCCCTGTATCTACATCCTTATGAATCCTCACAAGGCCCCTGACCTACATCCCGAATCCTCACAGGCCCCTGACCTCCATCCCTTATGAATCTTCACAAGGCCCCTGAACTACATCCCCTGTATCTCCATCCTTATGAATCCTCACAAGGCCCCCTGACCTACATCCCCTGGATCTCCATCCTTATGAATCCTCACAAGGCCCCCTGAACTACATCCCCCTGTATCTCCATCCTTATGAATCCTCACAAGGCCCCCTGAACTACATCCCCCTGTATCTCCATCCTTATGAATCCTCACAAGGCCCCCTGACCTACATCCTTATGAATCCTCACAAGGCCCCCTGACCTACATCCTTATGAATCCTCACAAGGCCCCCTGACCTACATCCTTATGAATCCTCACAAGGCCCCCTGACCTACATCCTTATGAATCCTCACAAGGCCCCCTGACCTACATCCTTATGAATCCTCACAAGGCCCCCTGAACTACACCCCCCTGTATCTCCATCCTTATGAATCCTCACAAGGCCCCCTGAACTACATCCTTATGAATCCTCACAAGGCCCCTGAACTACATCCCCTGTATCTCCATCCTTACGAATCCTCACAAGGCCCCCTGAACTACATCCCCCTGTATCTCCATCTTTATGAATCCTCACAAGGCCCCCTGAACTACATCCCCTGTATCTCCATCCTTATGAATCCTCACAAGGCCCCCTGACCTACATCCTTACGAATCCTCACAAGGCCCCCTGACCTACATCCCCTGTATCTCCATCCTTATGAATCCTCACAAGGCCCCCTGAACTACATCCTTACGAATCCTCACAAGGCCCCTGACCTACATCCCTGTATCTCCATCCTTATGAATCCTCACAATGCCCCCTGACCTACATCCCCCTGTATCTCCATCCTTACGAATCCTCACAAGGCCCCCTGAACTACATCCTTATGAATCCTCACAAGGCCCCCTGACCTACACCCCCTGTATCTCCATCCTTATGAATCCTCACAAGGCCCCCTGAACTACATCCTTACGAATCCTCCACAAGGCCCCTGACCTACACCCCTGTATCTCCATCCTATGAATCCTCACAAGGCCCCTGAACTACATCCCCTGTATCTCATCCTTATGAATCCTCACAAGGCCCCCTGAACTACATCCCCCTGTATCTCCATCCTTATATGAATCCTCACAAGGCCCGCTGAACTACATCCCCTGTATCTCCATCCTTATGAATCCTCACAAGGCCCCTGACCTACATCCTTATGAATCTTCACAAGGCCCTGAACTACATCCCCTGTATCTCCATCCTTATGAATCCTCACAAGGCCCCTGAACTACATCCCCTGTATCTCCATCCTTATGAATCCTCACAAGGCCCCTGACCTACATCCTTATGAATCCTCACAAGGCCCCTGAACTACATCCCCTGTATCTCCATCCTTACGAATCCTCACAGGCCCCTGACCTCATCCCCCGAATCCTCACAAGGCCCCTGACCTACATCCCCTGTATCTCCATCCTTACGAATCCTCACAAGGCCCCTGACCTACACCCCCTGTATCTCCATCCTTACGAATCCTCACAAGGCCCCTGAACTCCATCCTTATGAATCCTCACAAGGCCCCTGACCTACACCCCTGTATCTCCATCCTTATGAATCCTCACAAGGCCCCCTGAACTACATCCTTATGAATCCTCACAAGGCCCCTGACCTACACCCTGTATCTCCATCCTATGAATCCTCACAAGGCCCCTGAACTACATCCCCTGTATCTACATCCTTATGAATCCTCACAAGGCCCCTGAACTACATCCCCCTGTATCTCCATCCTTATGAATCCTCACAAGGCCCGCTGAACTACATCCCCCTGTATCTCCATCCTTATGAATCCTCACAAGGCCCCCTGAACTACATCCCCCTGTATCTCCATCCTTATGAATCCTCACAAGGCCCCCTGAACTACATCCCCTGTATCTCCATCCTATGAATCCTCACAAGGCCCCTGACCTACATCCTTATGAATCCTCACAAGGCCCCTGACCTACATCCTGTATGAATCCTCACAAGGCCCCTGACCTACATCCTTACGAATCCTCACAAGGCCCCTGACCTACATCCTATGAATCCTCACAAGGCCCCCTGACCTACATCCCCCTGTATCTCCATCCTTATGAATCCTCACAAGGCCCCTGACCTACATCCCCTGTATCTCCATCCTTATGAATCCTCACAAGGCCCCTGACCTACATCCCCTGTATCTCCATCCTTATGAATCCTCCCACAAGGTCCCCTGACCTACATCCCCCTGTATCTCCATCCTTATGAATCCTCACAAGGTCCCTGACCTACATCCCCTGTATCTCCATCCTTATGAATCCTCAAGGCCCCTGACCTATATCCCCTGGATCTCCATCCTTATGAATCCTCACAAGGCCCCTGAACTACATCCCACTGTATCTCCATCCTTATGAATCCTCACAAGGCCCCTGAACTACATCCCCTGTATCTCCATCCTTATGAATCCTCACAAGGCCCCTGACCTACATCCTTATGAATCCTCACAAGGCCCCTGACCTACATCCTTATGAATCCTCCCCCTGACCTACATCCTTACGAATCCTCACAAGGCCCCTGACCTACATCCTTATGAATCTTCACAAGGCCCCTGAACTACATCCTGTATCTCCATCCTTATGAATCCTCACAAGGCCCCTGACCTACATCCCCTGTCTCTCCATCCTTATGAATCCTCACAAGGCCCCTGACCTACATCCCCCTGTATCTCCATCCTTATGAATCCTCTGGCCCTGACCTACATCCCCTGTATCTCCATCCTTATGAATCCTCACAAGGTCCCTGACCTACATCCCCTGTATCTCCATCCTTATGAATCCTCACAAGGTCCCTGACCTACATCCCTGTATCTCCATCATTATGAATCCTCACAAGGCCCCTGACCTACATCCCCTGGATCTCCATCCTTATGAATCCTCACAAGGCCCCTGACCTACATCCCTGGATCTCCATCCTTATGAATCCTCACAAGGCCCCTGACCTACATCCCCTGTATCTCCATCCTTATGAATCCTCACAGGCCCCTGACCTACATCCTTACGAATCCTCACAGGCCCCCTGACCTACATCCCTGTATCTACATCCTTATGAATCCTCACAAGGCCCCTGACCTACATCCTTATGAATCCTCACAAGGCCCCTAACCTACATCTCCATCCTTATGAATCCCTCACAAGGCCCCTGAACTACATCCCCCTGTATCTCCATCCTTATGAATCCTCACAAGGCCCCTGAACTACATCCTTATGAATCCTTACAAGGCCCCTGACCTACATCCCCCTGTATCTCCATCCTTATGAATCCTCACAAGGCCCATCCTTATGAATCCTCACAAGGCCCCCTGACCTACATCCTTATGAATCCTCACAAGGCCTCCTGAACTACATCCCCTGTATCTCCATCCTTATGAATCCTCACAAGGCCCCTGACCTACATCCCTGTATCTCCATCCTTATGAATCCTCACAAGGCCCCTGAACTACATCCTTATGAATCCTCACAAGGCCCCTGAACTACATCCCTGGATCTCCATCTACAATCCTCCCAAGGCCCCTGACCTACATCCTTATGAATCCTCACAAGGCCCCCTGAACTACATCCCCCTGTATCTCCATCCTTATGAATCCTCACAAGGCCCCTGACCTACATCCTTACGAATCCTCACAAGGCCCCTGACCTACATCCCTGTATCTCCATCCTTATGAATCCTCACAAGGCCCCTGACCTACATCCCCCTGTATTCCATCCTTATGAATCCTCACAAGGCCCCTGACCTACATCCTTATGAATCCTCACAAGGCCCCCTGACCTACATCCTTATGAATCCTCACAAGGCCCCTGACCTACATCCCCCTGTATCTACATCCTTATGAATCCTCACAAGGCCCCTGAACTATCCCTGTATCTCCATCCTTATGAATCCTCACAAGGCCCCCTGACCTACATCCCCCTGTATCTCCATACTTATGAATCCTCACAAGGCCCCTGAACTACATCCCCTGTATCTCCATCCTTACGAATCCTCACAAGGCCCCTGAACTACATCCCCTGTCTCCATCCTTATGAATCCTCACAAGGCCCCTGAACTACATCCTTATGAATCCTCACAAGGCCCCTGAACTACATCCCCCTGTATCTCCATCCTTACGAATCCTCACAAGGCCCCTGAACTACATCCCTGTATCTCCATCCCCTGAATCCTCACAAGGCCCCCTGTATCTCCATCCTTATGAATCCTCACAAGGCCCCTGAACTACATCCCCTGTATCTCCATCCTTATGAATCCTCACAGGCCCCTGACCTACATCCCCTGTATCTCCATCCTTATGAATCCTCACAAGGCCCCTGACCTACATCCTTATGAATCCTCACAAGGCCCCTGACCTACATCCTTATGAATCCTCCCACAAGGCCCCTGACCTACACCCCCTGTATCTCCATCCTTATGAATCCCTCACAAGGCCCCTGAACTACATCCCCTGTACTAATCCTCACAAGGCCCCTGACCTACACCCCTGTATCTCCATCCTTATGAATCCTCACAAGGCCCCTGAACTACATCCCCTGTATCTACATCCTTATGAATCCTCACAAGGCCCCTGAACTACATCCCCCTGTATCTCCATCCTTATGAATCCTCACAAGGCCCGCTGAACTACATCCCCCTGTATCTCCATCCTTATGAATCCTCACAAGGCCCCCTGACCTACATCCTTATGAATCTTCACAAGGCCCCCTGAACTACATCCCCCTGTATCTCCATCCTTATGAATCCTCACAAGGCCCCCTGAACTACATCCCCCTGTATCTCCATCCTTATGAATCCTCACAAGGCCCCCTGACCTACATCCTTATGAATCCTCACAAGGCCCCCTGAACTACATCCCCTGTATCTCCATCCTTACGAATCCTCACAAGGCCCCCTGACCTACATCCTTACGAATCCTCACAAGGCCCCCTGACCTACATCCCCTGTATCTCCATCCTTACGAATCCTCACAAGGCCCCCTGACCTACATCCCCCTGTATCTCCATCCTTACGAATCCTCACAAGGCCCCCTGAACTACATCCTTATGAATCCTCACAAGGCCCCCTGACCTACACCCCTGTATCTGCATCCTATGAATCCTCACAAGGCCCCCTGAACTACATCCTACGAATCCTCACAAGGCCCCTGACCTACACCCCTGTATCTCCATCCTTATGAATCCTCACAAGGCCCCCTGAACTACATCCCCTGTATCTACATCCTTATGAATCCTCACAAGGCCCCTGAACTACATCCCCTGTCTCCATCCTTATGAATCCTCACAAGGCCCGCTGAACTACATCCCCCTGTATCTCCATCCTTATGAATCCTCACAAGGCCCCTGAACTACATCCCCTGTATCTCCATCCTTATGAATCTCACAAGGCCCCCTGACCTACATCCCCCTGTATCTCCATCCTTATGAATCCTCACAAGGCCCCTGACCTACATCCTTATGAATCCTCTACAGGCCCCTGACCTACATCCTATGAATCCTCACAAGGCCCCTGTATCTCCATCCTTATATGAATCCTCACAAGGCCCCCTGAACTACATCCCCCTGTATCTCCATCCTTATGAATCCTCACAAGGCCCCCTGACCTACATCCCCCTGTATCTCCATCCTTATGAATCCTCACAAGGCCCCCTGACCTACATCCTTATGAATCCTCACAAGGCCCCCTGACCTACACCCCCTGTATCTCCATCCTTATGAATCCTCACAAGGCCCCCTGAACTACATCCTTATGAATCCTCACAAGGCCCCTGACCTACATCCCCTGTATCTCCATCCTTATGAATCCTCACAAGGCCCCTGAACTACATCCCCCTGTATCTCCATCCTTATGAATCCTCACAAGGCCCCTGAACTACATCCCCCTGTATCTCCATCCTTATGAATCCTCACAAGGCCCCTGACCTACATCCTTGTGAATCCTCCCACAAGGCCCCTGAACTACATCCCTGTCTCCATCCTTCCTTACGAATCCTCACAAGGCCCCTGACCTACATCCTTACGAATCCTCACAAGGCCCCTGACCTACATCCCTGTATCTCCATCCTATGAATCCTCCCTGACCTACATCCCCTGTACTACATCCTATGAATCCTCACAAGGCCCCCTGACCTACATCCCCTGTATCTCATCCTTACGAATCCTCACAAGGCCCCTGACCTACATCCCCTGTATCTCCATCCTTATGAATCCTCACAAGGCCCCTGAACTACATCCTTATGAATCCTCACAAGGCCCCTGAACTACATCCCCCTGTATCTCCATCCTTATGAATCCTCTGCAGGCCCCTGAACTACATCCTGGATATGAATCCTCACAAGGCCCCTGACCTACATCCCCTGTATCTCCATCCTTATGAATCCTCACAAGGCCCCTGAACTACATCCCTGTATCTCCATCCTTATGAATCCTCACAAGGCCCCCTGTATCTCCATCCTTATGAATCCTCACAAGGCCCTGACCTACACCCCCTGTATCTCCATCATATGAATCCTCACAAGGCCCCTGACCTACATCCTTATGAATCCTCACAAGGCCCCTGACCTGTCTCCATCATATGAATCCTCACAAGGCCCCTGACCTACATCCTATGAATCCTCACAGGCCCCTGAACTACACCCCCTGTATCTCCATCCTTATGAATCCTCAAGGCCCCTGAACTACATCCTTATGAATCCTCACAAGGCCCCTGAACTACATCCCCTGTATCTCCATCCTTTGAATCCTCACAAGGCCCCTGAACTACATCCCCTGTATCTCCATCTTTATGAATCCTCACAAGGCCCCCTGAACTACATCCCCCTGTATCTCCATCCTTATGAATCCTCCACAAGGCCCCTGACCTACATCCTTATGAATCCTCACAAGCCCCCTGACCTACATCCCTGCCATCTCACATCCTTATGAATCCCTCACAGGCCCCTGAACTACATCATTCACATGTCCTCACAAGGCCCCTGACCTACATCCCTGTATCTCCATCCCTTCACGAATCCTCACAAGGCCCCTGACCTACATCCCCTGTATCTCATCCTCACAATCCTCACAAGGCCCCTGAACTACATCTTTATGAATCCTCACAAGGCCCCCCTGAACTACACCCCTGTATCTCCATCATATGAATCCTCACAAGGCCCCCTGAACTACATCATTACGATCCTCACAAGGCCCCTGACCTACACCCCTGTATCTCCATCTTTGAATCCTCACAAGGCCCCTGAACTACATCCCCCTGTATCTACATCCTTATGAATCCTCACAAGGCCCCTGAACTACATCCCCCTGTATCTCCATCCTTATGAATCCTCCACAAGGCCCCCTGAACTACATCCCCTGTATCTCCATCATATGAATCCTCACAAGGCCCCTGAACTACATCCTTATGAATCCTCACAAAGGCCCCTGAACTACATCCCTGTATCTCCATCATACGAATCCTCACAAAGGCCCCTGACCTACATCCCTGTATCTCCATCCTTATGAATCCTCACAAGGCCCCCTGTATCTCCATCCTTATGAATCCTCACAGACCCCCTGACCTACATCCCCCTGTATCTCCATCCTTATGAATCCTCCCAAGGCCCCTGAACTACATCCTTATGAATCCTCACAAGGCCCCTGACCTACATCCTTATGAATCCTCCACAAGGCCCCTGACCTACATCCCCTATGAATCCTCACAATGGCCCCCTGAACTACACCCCCTGTATCTCATCCTTATGAATCCTCTGAGGCCCCTGAACTACATCATATGAATCCTCCTCAAGGCCCCCTGAACTACATCCCCTGTATCTCCATCCTTATGAATCCTCACAAGGCCCCCTGAACTACATCCCCCTGTATCTCCATCTTTATGAATCCTCCCACAAGGCCCCCTATGACTTCACATCCCCTGTATCTCATCCTTATGAATCCTCACAAGGCCCCTGACCTACATCTCCATCCTTACGAATCCTCACAAGGCCCCTGACCTACATCCCTGTATCTCCATCTCTTATGAATCCTCACAAGGCCCCTGAACTACGTCATTACGAATCCTCACAGGCCCCTGACCTACATCCCTGTATCTCCATCCTTGAATCCTCACAAGGCCCCTGACCTACATCCCCTGTATCTCCATCCTTACGAGATCCTCACAAAGGCCCCTGAACTACATCCTTATGAATCCTCACAAGGCCCCTGACCTACACCCCCTGTATCTCCATCATTATGAATCCTCACAAGGCCCCTGAACTACATCCTTACGAATCCTCACAAGGCCCCTGACCTACACCCCTGTATCTCCATCCTTATGAATCCTCACAAGGCCCCTGAACTACATCCCCCTGTATCTACATCCTTATGAATCCTCACAAGGCCCCTGAACTACATCCCTGTATCTCCATCCTTATGAATCCTCACAAGGCCCGCTGAACTACATCCCCTGTATCTCCATCATATGAATCCTCACAAGGCCCCTGAACTACATCCCCCTGTATCTCCATCCTTATGAATCCTCACAAGGCCCGCTGAACTACATCCCCCTGTATCTCCATCCTTATGAATCCTCACAAGGCCCCTGACCTACATCCTTATGAATCTTCACAAGGCCCCTGAACTACATCCCCCTGTATCTCCATCATTATGAATCCTCACAAGGCCCCTGAACTACATCCCCTGTATCTCCATCCTTATGAATCCTCACAAGGCCCCGTGACCTACATCCTCATGTATCCTCACAAGGCCCCCTGAACTGACATCCCCTGTACAAGGCCCCTTACGAATCCTCACAAGGCCCCTGACCTACATCCTTATGAATCCTCACAAGGCCCCTGACCTACATCCCCTGTATCTCCATCCTTATGAATCCTCACAAGGCCCCTGACCTACATCCCCCTGTATCTCCATCCTTATGAATCCTCACAAGGCCCCTGAACTACATCATATGAATCCTCACAAGGCCCCTGACCTACACCCCCTGTATCTCCATCTTATGAATCCTCCCACAAGGCCCCCTGAACTACATCCTTACGAATCCTCACAGGCCCCTGACCCCTACCCCCTGTATCTCCATCCTTATGAATCCTCACAAGGCCCCTGAACTACATCCCCTGTATCTACATCATATGAATCCTCACAAGGCCCCCTGAACTACATCCCCCTGTATCTCCATCCTTATGAATCCTCTACAAGGCCCGGCTGAACTACATCCCCTGTCTCCATCCTTATGAATCCTCACAAGGCCCCTGAACTACATCCCCTGTCTCCATCCTTATGAATCCTCACAAGGCCCGCTGAACTACATCCCCTGTATCTCCATCCTTATGAA
>NW_027038077.1:0-25474 GCF_034236695.1 Oncorhynchus nerka | reverse complement strand
CCTCAGTCAGACCAGGTGAGGAACTAGTAACTAGTCCTTGTACCTAGGTCGGACCAGTCCATGTACTGCAGTCAAACCAGGTGAGGAACTAGTAACCAGTCCGTGTACTGCAGTCAGACCAGGTGAGGAACTAGTAACCAGTCCTTGTACCTCAGTCAGACCAGGTGAGGAACTAGTAACCAGTCCTTGTACCTCAGTCAGACCAGGTGAGGAACTAGTAACCAGTCCTTGTACCTCAGTCAGACCAGGTGAGGAACTAGTAACCAGTCCATGTACTGCAGTCAGACCAGGTGAGGAACTAGTAACCAGTCCTTGTACCTCAGTCAGACCAGGTGAGGAACTAGTAACCAGTCCATGTACTGCAGTCAGACCAGGTGAGGAACTAGTAACCAGTCCTTGTACCTAGGTCAGACCAGGTGAGGAACTAGTAACCAGTCCTTGTACCTCAGTCAGACCAGGTGAGGAACTAGTAACCAGTCCATGTACTGCAGTCAGACCAGGTGAGGAACTAGTAACCAGTCCTTGTACTGCAGTCAGACCAGGTGAGGAACTAGTAACCAGTCCTTGTACTGCAGTCAGACCAGGTGAGGAACTAGTAACCAGTCCTTGTACCTCAGTCAGACCAGGTGAGGAACTAGTAACCAGTCCTTGTACTGCAGTCAGACCAGGTGAGGAACTAGTAACCAGTCCTTGTACCTAGGTCGGACCAGTCCATGTACTGCAGTCAGACCAGGTGAGGAACTAGTAACCAGTCCTTGTACCTCAGTCAGACCAGGTGAGGAACTAGTAACCAGTCCATGTACTGCAGTCAGACCAGGTGAGGAACTAGTAACCAGTCCTTGTACTGCAGTCAGACCAGGTGAGGAACTAGTAACCAGTCCTTGTACCTCAGTCAGACCAGGTGAGGAACTAGTAACCAGTCCTTGTATCTCAGTCAGACCAGGTGAGGAACTAGTAACCAGTCCATGTACTGCAGTCAGACCAGGTGAGGAACTAGTAACCAGTCCTTGTACCTCAGTCAGACCAGGTGAGGAACTAGTAACCAGTCCTTGTACCTCAGTCAGACCAGGTGAGGAACTAGTAACCAGTCCATGTACTGCAGTCAGACCAGGTGAGGAACTAGTAACCAGTCCTTGTACCTCAGTCAGACCAGGTGAGGAACTAGTAACCAGTCCATGTACTGCAGTCAGACCAGGTGAGGAACTAGTAACCAGTCCTTGTACTGCAGTCAGACCAGGTGAGGAACTAGTAACCAGTCCTTGTACTGCAGTCAGACCAGGTGAGGAACTAGTAACCAGTCCTTGTACTGCAGTCAGACCAGGTGAGGAACTAGTAACCAGTCCTTGTACTGCAGTCAGACCAGGTGAGGAACTAGTAACCAGTCCTTGTACCTAGGTCGGACCAGTCCATGTACTGCAGTCAGACCAGGTGAGGAACTAGTAACCAGTCCTTGTACCTCAGTCAGACCAGGTGAGGAACTAGTAACCAGTCCATGTACTGCAGTCAGACCAGGTGAGGAACTAGTAACCAGTCCTTGTACCTAGGTCGGACCAGTCCATGTACTGCAGTCAGACCAGGTGAGGAACTAGTAACCAGTCCATGTACTGCAGTCAGACCAGGTGAGGAACTAGTAACCAGTCCTTGTATCTCAGTCAGACCAGGTGAGGAACTAGTAACCAGTCCATGTACTGCAGTCAGACCAGGTGAGGAACTAGTAACCAGTCCTTGTACCTCAGTCAGACCAGGTGAGGAACTAGTAACCAGTCCTTGTACCTCAGTCAGACCAGGTGAGGAACTAGTAACCAGTCCATGTACTGCAGTCAGACCAGGTGAGGAACTAGTAACCAGTCCTTGTACCTCAGTCAGACCAGGTGAGGAACTAGTAACCAGTCCATGTACTGCAGTCAGACCAGGTGAGGAACTAGTAACCAGTCCTTGTACTGCAGTCAGACCAGGTGAGGAACTAGTAACCAGTCCTTGTACCTAGGTCGGACCAGTCCATGTACTGCAGTCAGACCAGGTGAGGAACTAGTAACCAGTCCTTGTACTGCAGTCAGACCAGGTGAGGAACTAGTAACTAGTCCTTGTACCTCAGTCAGACCAGGTGAGGAACTAGTAACCAGTCCATGTACTGCAGTCAGACCAGGTGAGGAACTAGTAACCAGTCCTTGTACTGCAGTCAGACCAGGTGAGGAACTAGTAACCAGTCCTTGTACCTCAGTCAGACCAGGTGAGGAACTAGTAACCAGTCCTTGTACCTAGGTCGGACCAGTCCATGTACTGCAGTCAGACCAGGTGAGGAACTAGTAACTAGTCCTTGTACCTCAGTCAGACCAGGTGAGGAACTAGTAACCAGTCCTTGTACTGCAGTCAGACCAGGTGAGGAACTAGTAACCAGTCCTTGTACCTCAGTCAGACCAGGTGAGGAACTAGTAACCAGTCCTTGTACCTAGGTCGGACCAGTCCATGTACTGCAGTCAGACCAGGTGAGGAACTAGTAACCAGTCCTTGTACCTAGGTCGGACCAGTCCATGTACTGCAGTCAGACCAGGTGAGGAACTAGTAACCAGTCCTTGTACCTCAGTCAGACCAGGTGAGGAACTAGTAACCAGTCCATGTACTGCAGTCAGACCAGGTGAGGAACTAGTAACCAGTCCTTGTACCTAGGTCGGACCAGTCCATGTAGTGCAGTCAGACCAGGTGAGGAACTAGTAACCAGTCCTTGTACTGCAGTCAGACCAGGTGAGGAACTAGTAACCAGTCCTTGTACTGCAGTCAGACCAGGTGAGGAACTAGTAACCAGTCCTTGTACCTCAGTCAGACCAGGTGAGGAACTAGTAACCAGTCCATGTACCTAGGTCGGACCAGTCCATGTACTGCAGTCAGACCAGGTGAGGAACTAGTAACCAGTCCATGTACTGCAGTCAGACCAGGTGAGGAACTAGTAACCAGTCCTTGTACCTCAGTCAGACCAGGTGAGGAACTAGTAACCAGTCCTTGTACCTAGGTCGGACCAGTCCATGTACTGCAGTCAGACCAGGTGAGGAACTAGTAACCAGTCCATGTACTGCAGTCAGACCAGGTGAGGAACTAGTAACTAGTCCTTGTACCTGTCAGACCAGGTGAGGAACTAGTAACCAGTCCATGTACTGCAGTCAGACCAGGTGAGGAACTAGTAACCAGTCCTTGTACTGCAGTCAGACCAGGTGAGGAACTAGTAACCAGTCCTTGTACCTCAGTCAGACCAGGTGAGGAACTAGTAACCAGTCCTGAGGAACTAGTAACCAGTCCATGTACTGTCAGACCAGGTGAGGAACTAGTAACCAGTCCTTGTACTGCAGTCAGACCAGGTGAGGAACTAGTAACCAGTCCTTGTACTCACTCAGACCAGGTGAGGAACTAGTAACCAGTCCATGTAGACCAGGTGCAGTAACCAGACCAGGCAGTCAGACCAGGTGAGGAACTAGTAACCAGTCCATGTACTGCAGTCAGACCAGGTGAGGAACTAGTAACCAGTCCTTGTACTGCAGTCAGACCAGGTGAGGAACTAGTAACCAGTCCTTGTACCTCAGTCAGACCAGGTGAGGAACTAGTAACCAGTCCTTGTACTGCAGTCAGACCAGGTGAGGAACTAGTAACCAGTCCTTGTACCTCAGTCAGACCAGGTGAGGAACTAGTAACCAGTCCATGTACTGCAGTCAGACCAGGTGAGGAACTAGTAACCAGTCCATGTACTGCACTCAGACCAGGTGAGGAACAAGTAACCAGTCCTTGTACTGCAGTCAGACCAGGTGAGGAACTAGTAACCAGTCCTTGTACCTAGGTCGGACCAGGTGAGGACCTAGTAACCAGTCCATGTACTGCAGTCAGACCAGGTGAGGAACTCTGACCAGGTTAAGGTTAACAATGCACACAAGAGAAATGGGGAGCACTTTGAAATAGAACCGCTGCTGAGAGGTTGGGGGTATTGGTTTATTGGTCTGGTAACAGCTTTGTTTTTTGAAAACATCCAGGATGGATTCTGACATCGAGGAGAAACGTCAGAATGCCATCGAGCAGTTTTTCACTAAAGGCGCCATTGTGCCTTCACCATGGACCGAACCAACAAGCAAACAGAAATCAGCACAGATGCACTTTGGGAAGAGTAAGTGAATCCAATGAGTTGGAGTTGAGTCGCTTTTCACTCAACACATACACACACACATTATAGTGTTTTATTTTCTATTTCCTGAATAACTTATGTTCAGCCATTTCTATGGATGTTAAATGTGTAAATGTTTCTATCTTCAGGTTCCATGTCCCCACTGATACTAGAAGAGCCACTACCAACTAAAAAAACCACAGTAGGCTGCCAGACAGTCCTGTCCTTACCTGTGGACTTCCACCTGGACAAAATATTAGGTACACCTTTACATGTCTGTGAACACTCCATACACGTCATGTTTATCTCTGTGCAGATATTACCCAACTGCCCAACTAACCTCTCTGTCTCTGTGCAGATATTACCCAACTGCCCAACTAACCTCTCTGTCTCTGTCTGTCTCTCTCTCTCTCTCTCGGCTGTCCCTCGCCCACCCCAGGAGAATACTACAGATTGAAGGAGGTGTCTCAGCAGGATCAGGTTCAGGAGACCCTGAGCTCCTCGTCTCTGAGACGGAAGTTGTTTCTGGATGGCCAAGGGAGTGGCTCGGAGTCCTCCAACCCCCCCAGCCCAGAAGGAGGAGGAGGGGAGGGAGAGCCCCCTGGGGGAGAAGGGGGAGGGGATAGAGATTTCCTCTCACCCATGAGCGCCTCTCCTCTGTCCTGTCCGTTGTCTGGCATGTCTGCCCTGACCCCCTCCACTGTAAGTGTGCCACTGTTCAATGTCAATGGTGTCTGACCAGTGTGTACAATTACAGTTTAAGGGAAACATACAGCAAGTGTGGTTTGTTGCTTTGGTTCTAAGCTCTCCAGGAACAGGGTTGGAGTGAGAACCTACAGGAGGGTAGCTCTCCGGGAACAGGACAGCTCTGCTATAGCAGATGCTATATTCCTTCTAAAGTGGTACTGTGTATAACATCTAGGAGGGAATCTGTTTGAGGAAGAATCACAAAGGATTTCAAATAAAGACGTAAGCGCTTGTTTTGTCTCTTGCTGTTTTAATGAGACGCTGTCTCTCTCTCTTTGTTTCAAAGGGTCTTTTCTCATCCAGCCCTATCCAGGGTCGTTACCGAACCTACAGCCTGGGAAGTGTCACCAGCCCCCTGTGCCCTGAGCGGTCTTCTCCTGCTGGCTTCCAGTCCCTGCCCTGTCCCCATCGGGCCACAGTTCACACAGACACCCATAGCAGGTATACGAGTCTGTTAAAGAGCTGTTTTATGTCCTTATTGGCATAATGTGTCTTAAATGTTCTGTTATACCATAAACATGATGCGGCTTTGGAGACGGTATCTATGGAAACTGATTGAATATGTCTGTGCAGATTCACAGTCATCTTTACGGACCTCGACCTGTTGAGTCAAGTCATTAGGTGAAAAAGGTATCCATGTTGTTGGTCATTTGAGTGATGCCGTGATTGTCTTTCTTGTCTAGGAGAGAGGAGGAAGCTGAGCCGTGACCCCTGAAGGTGTTCCCTAGACATGGACATCAACTCCTGTACAGAGAGCCCCTATGTAGACGGCTGTTCCCCCCATCCGCTTCTGCTCCTCCCTCCAGCCCCGGGCCGGACCCAGGTCAACCCTCAGCTCAGACCCAGAGCCCGCTGCTGGGCCTCTCCCCCAACCATCTCCCCCAACCCTTCCCTCCTGGACCAGGGCAATATGTGTCCTTCTACTTCACTACCACCCATGGACATGGGCTCCTGTTCCCCCTCTCCGGTGCCGTGTTTACCCAGGACCAGTGGGGGTCTGCTGGGGATGGAGAGGCTGTGTGAGGGGGGTTCGGGGATGGACCAGCCTCTGTTGGACTCAGTGAAGATGGAGGAGGAGGTGGAGGAGAACGGCGAGGTGGAAGTGGACCTCCCTGTGGAAGAGGAGGAGGAGGAGGAAGGAGGTGTGACTCCTGTTGGTGTCCGGTTGACCAGCTCCCGTGTGGGGGCGGCGTGATGGCAGCGGAGGCGTCTCATATGTTTGTGTCTCTGCTAGCTGAAGGAAGCAGCATCCCTTATGATAACAGCATGCAGGTCTGTATCCTGAGGGCCGTCTACTGACTAAACTTTGAATTATTCTTATATTTTTGACGACCATGTTAATGGGAGTGATTTGAACTGCCTGTTTGCTCTGTGTAGGTGGACAGTGGTTACAACACATACGCTGGCACTGCCAGCCTGATAGATGCCATGAGTTCAGACAGCCAGAGTAAGGAGTCGTTTGACGCAGCACACAACCCCGACGAGGTCTTCCCCCACAGCAGACACACTAAGACCAAGGTAACGTAACTCACAGCAGACACACTAAGACCGAGGTAACGGAACCCACAGCAGACACACTAAGACCAAGGTAACGGAACCCACAGCAGACACACTAAGACCAAGGTAACAGAACCCACATCAGACACACTAAGACCAAGGTAACGGAACCCACAGCAGACACACTAAGACCAAGGTAATGGAACCCACAGCAGACACACTAAGACCAAGGTAACGGAACCCACACTGAGACCAAGGTAACGGAACCCACAGCAGACACACTAAGACCAAGGTAACGTAGCCCACAGCAGACACACTAAGACCAAGGTAACGTAGCCCACAGCAGACACACTAAGACCAAGGTAACGGAACCCACACTAAGACCAAGGTAACGGAACCCACACTAAGACCAAGGTAACGGAACCCACAGCAGACACACTGAGGTAACGGAACCCACAGCAGACACACTAAGACCAAGGTAACGGAACCCACACTAAGACCAAGGTAACGGAACCCACAGCAGACACACTGAGGTAACGGAACCCACAGCAGACACACTAAGACCAAGGAAATGGAACCCACAGCAGACACACTAAGACCAAGGTAAAGGAACCCACAGCAGACACACTAAGACCAAGGTAACGGAACCCACACTAAGACCGAGGTAACGGAACCCACAGCAGACACACTGAGGTAACGGAACCCACAGCAGACACACTGAGGTAACGGAACCCACACTAAGACCGAGGTAACGGAACCCACAGCAGACACACCGAGGTAACGGAACCCACACTAAGACTGAGGTAACCATGAAATGCTTCCTGATGAGCCCAAACCCAACGATGCAGAGTTAAAAAGCCAGATCAGCAGTCTGGGGGTAGAAGCTGTTCAGCAGTCTGACGGCCTGGGGGGTAGAAGCTGTTCAGCAGTCTGGGGGATAGAAGCTGTTCAGCAGTCTGACGGCCTGGGGGATAGAAGCTGTTCAGCAGTCTGACGGCCTGGGGGTAGAAGCTGTTCAGCAGTCTGGGGGTAGAAGCTGTTCAGCAGTCTGGGGGTAGAAGCTGTTCAGCAGTCTGGGGGTAGAAGCTGTTCAGCAGTCTGACGGCCTGGGGGATAGAAGCTGTTCAGCAGTCTGACGGCCTGGGGGTAGAAGCTGTTCAGCAGTCTGACGGCCTGGGGGTAGAAGCTGTTCAGCAGTCTGGGGGTAGAAGCTGTTCAGCAGTCTGGGGGTAGAAGCTGTTCAGCAGTCTGGGGGTAGAAGCTGTTCAGCAGTCTGGGGGATAGAAGCTGTTCAGCAGTCTGACGGCCTGGGGGTAGAAGCTGTTCAGCAGTCTGGGGGTAGAAGCTGTTCAGCAGTCTGGGGATAGAAGCTGTTCAGCAGTCTGACGGCCTGGGGGATAGAAGCTGTTCAGCAGTCTGACGGCCTGGGGAATAGAAGCTGTTCAGCAGTCTGACGGCCTGGGGGATAGAAGCTGTTCAGCAGTCTGGCGGGCTGGGGATAGAAGCTGTTCAGCAGTCTGACGGCCTGGGGGTAGAAGCTGTTCAGCAGTCTGGGGGTAGAAGCTGTTTAGCAGTCTGGGGGATAGAAGCTGTTCAGCAGTCTGGCGGCCTGGGGGATAGAAGCTGTTCAGCAGTCTGGGGATAGAAGCTGTTCAGCAGTCTGGGGATAGAAGCTGTTCAGCAGTCTGACGGCCTGGGGAATAGAAGCTGTTCAGCAGTCTGACGGCCTGGGGATAGAAGCTGTTCAGCAGTCTGGGGGGGGTAGAAGCTGTTCAGCAGTCTGGGGGTAGAAGCTGTTCAGCAGTCTGGGGGATAGAAGCTGTTCAGCAGTCTGACGGCCTGGGGGATAGAAGCTGTTCAGCAGTCTGGGGATAGAAGCTGTTCAGCAGTCTGGGGATAGAAGCTGTTCAGCAGTCTGGGGATAGAAGCTGTTCAGCAGTCTGGGGATAGAAGCTGTTCAGCAGTCTGGGGGTAGAAGCTGTTCAGCAGTCTGGGGATAGAAGCTGTTCAGCAGTCTGGCGGGCTGGGGATAGAAGCTGTTCAGCAGTCTGACGGCCTGGGGGTAGAAGCTGTTCAGCAGTCTGGGGGTAGAAGCTGTTTAACAGTCTGGGGGATAGAAGCTGTTCAGCAGTCTGACGGCCTGGGGGGATAGAAGCTGTTCAGCAGTCTGGCGGGCTGGGGATAGAAGCTGTTCAGCAGTCTGACGGCCTGGGGGTAGAAGCTGTTCAGCAGTCTGGGGGTAGAAGCTGTTCAGCAGTCTGGGGTAGAAGCTGTTCAGCAGTCTGACGAAGCTGTTCAGCAGTCTGGGGATAGAAGCTGTTCAGCAGTCTGGGGATAGAAGCTGTTCAGCAGTCTGGGGATAGAAGCTGTTCAGCAGTCTGACGGCCTGGGGAATAGAAGCTGCTCAGCAGTCTGACGGCCTGGGGGGATAGAAGCTGTTCAGCAGTCTGGGGGCCTGGGGGTAGAAGCTGTTCAGCAGTCTGGGGGTAGAAGCTGTTCAGCAGTCTGGCGGCCTGGGGATAGAAGCTGTTCAGCAGTCTGGGGATAGAAGCTGTTCAGCAGTCTGGGGATAGAAGCTGTTCAGCAGTCTGGGGATAGAAGCTGTTCAGCAGTCTGGGGATAGAAGCTGTTCAGCAGTCTGACGGCCTGGGGAATAGAAGCTGTTCAGCAGTCTGACGGCCTGGGGGATAGAAGCTGTTCAGCAGTCTGGGGGCCTGGGGGTAGAAGCTGTTCAGCAGTCTGACGGCCTGGGGGTAGAAGCTGTTCAGCAGTCTGACGGCCTGGGGGTAGAAGCTGTTCAGCAGTCTGACGGCCTGGGGGTAGAAGCTGTTCAGCAGTCTGACGTCCTGGGGGTAGAAGCTGTTCAGCAGTCTGACGGCCTGGGGGATAGAAGCTGTTCAGCAGTCTGACGGCCTGGGGGTAGAAGCTGTTCAGCAGTCTGGGGATAGAAGCTGTTCAGCAGTCTGGGGATAGAAGCTGTTCAGCAGTCTGGGGATAGAAGCTGTTCAGCAGTCTGGGGATAGAAGCTGTTCAGCAGTCTGGGGATAGAAGCTGTTCAGCAGTCTGGGGATAGAAGCTGTTCAGCAGTCTGACGGCCTGGGGAATAGAAGCGGTTCAGCAGTCTGGCGGCCTGGGGGTAGAAGCTGTTCAGCAGTCTGGGGGTAGAAGCTGTTCAGCAGTCTGGGGATAGAAGCTGTTCAGCAGTCTGGGGATAGAAGCTGTTCAGCAGTCTGACGGCCTGGGGAATAGAAGCTGTTCAGCAGTCTGACGGCCTGGGGGATAGAAGCTGTTCAGCAGTCTGGGGGCCTGGGGGTAGAAGCTGTTCAGCAGTCTGACGGCCTGGGGGATAGAAGCTGTTCAGCAGTCTGGCGGGCTGGGGATAGAAGCTGTTCAGCAGTCTGACGGCCTGGGGGTAGAAGCTGTTCAGCAGTCTGGGGGTAGAAGCTGTTTAGCAGTCTGGGGGATAGAAGCTGTTCAGCAGTCTGGCGGCCTGGGGGATAGAAGCTGTTCAGCAGTCTGGGGATAGAAGCTGTTCAGCAGTCTGGGGATAGAAGCTGTTCAGCAGTCTGACGGCCTGGGGAATAGAAGCTGTTCAGCAGTCTGACGGCCTGGTGGATAGAAGCGGTTCAGCAGTCTGACGGCCTGGGGGTAGAAGCTGTTCAGCAGTCTGGGGGTAGAAGCTGTTCAGCAGTCTGTGGGATAGAAGCTGTTCAGCAGTCTGACGGCCTGGGGGATAGAAGCTGTTCAGCAGTCTGGGGGTAGAAGCTGTTCAGCAGTCTGGGGATAGAAGCTGTTCAGCAGTCTGGGGATAGAAGCTGTTCAGCAGTCTGGGGATAGAAGCTGTTCAGCAGTCTGGGGGTAGAAGCTGTTCAGCAGTCTGGGGATAGAAGCTGTTCAGCAGTCTGGCGGGCTGGGGATAGAAGCTGTTCAGCAGTCTGACGGCCTGGGGGTAGAAGCTGTTCAGCAGTCTGGGGGTAGAAGCTGTTTAACAGTCTGGGGATAGAAGCTGTTCAGCAGTCTGACGGCCTGGGGGGATAGAAGCTGTTCAGCAGTCTGGCGGGCTGGGGATAGAAGCTGTTCAGCAGTCTGACGGCCTGGGGGTAGAAGCTGTTCAGCAGTCTGGGGGTAGAAGCTGTTCAGCAGTCTGGGGGTAGAAGCTGTTCAGCAGTCTGGGGGTAGAAGCTGTTCAGCAGTCTGGGGATAGAAGCTGTTCAGCAGTCTGGGGATAGAAGCTGTTCAGCAGTCTGGGGATAGAAGCTGTTCAGCAGTCTGACGGCCTGGGGAATAGAAGCTGTTCAGCAGTCTGACGGCCTGGGGGATAGAAGCTGTTCAGCAGTCTGGGGGCCTGGGGGTAGAAGCTGTTCAGCAGTCTGGGGGATAGAAGCTGTTCAGCAGTCTGGGGGGGAAGCTGTTCAGCAGTCTGGGGATAGAAGCTGTTCAGCAGTCTGGGGATAGAAGCTGTTCAGCAGTCTGGGGGATAGAAGCTGTTCAGCAGTCTGGGGATAGAAGCTGTTCAGCAGTCTGACGGCCTGGGGAATAGAAGCTGTTCAGCAGTCTGACGGCCTGGGGGATAGAAGCTGTTCAGCAGTCTGGGGGCCTGGGGGTAGAAGCTGTTCAGCAGTCTGACGGCCTGGGGGTAGAAGCTGTTCAGCAGTCTGACGGCCTGGGGGTAGAAGCTGTTCAGCAGTCTGACGGCCTGGGGGTAGAAGCTGTTCAGCAGTCTGACGTCCTGGGGGTAGAAGCTGTTCAGCAGTCTGACGGCCTGGGGGATAGAAGCTGTTCAGCAGTCTGACGGCCTGGGGGTAGAAGCTGTTCAGCAGTCTGGGGATAGAAGCTGTTCAGCAGTCTGGGGATAGAAGCTGTTCAGCAGTCTGGGGATAGAAGCTGTTCAGCAGTCTGGGGATAGAAGCTGTTCAGCAGTCTGGGGGTAGAAGCTGTTCAGCAGTCTGGCGGCCTGGGGGTAGAAGCTGTTCAGCAGTCTAATAGAAGCTTGGGGGTAGAAGCTGTTCAGCAGTCTAATGGCTTGGGGGTAGAAGCTGTTCAGGAGACTTTTGGTCCCAGACTTGGTACTCCGGTACCTCTTGTGTAGCAGAGAGAATAACTTTGGTTGCTGGAGCCTTTGACAATGTTTAGGGTTTTCCTCTGACACCAGAATTGGATGGTATTTAATGTGAGTTTACACATTGCTGAACCATGATTGACGTGGTACAGCTTATGGAGAATACTTTTTTTGTTTTCCAGACTGTTTTTCCTCAACACCATTGAGTGAGCTGATTGGAGGAGAACACAAGGAAGCCCCTCCCACCTTTAACCTCCCAGCTGAAGCCAATGATGTTTTGCCACGTTTTAAAGCAGCCGTGTCGGGGTGTATTCATTAGTCGGATTCTGTTGGAAACCCTTTACTCTAGACATGGAACCTACCTGAATTTGTCCAATAGAAACAAACTGTTGCCAAACGCTTGTTTAGAGTGAATCGTGTACTGAATAACACCCCGGCTAAGTGACAATATTTAGATGCCGCCATTCGCACAAATGAACCTTGAAATGAATTCCTATTGGCGCTAGCTATCCCTCGTAGTGGAGTTGAAATGGCAGCCTATATAGTGCACTACGTTGGAGCCCTGGTCAGTAGTGCACTACGTTGGAGCCCTGTGGGTGTTGGTCAGTAGTGCACTACTTTGGAGCCCTGTGGGCGTTGGTCAGTAGTGCACTACTTTGGAGCCCTGTGGGAATAAGGTGCTATTTTGGAAAACGTAGTGTTGACATGAACAAGGGACAGATGAAACTTGACTTTCAGTTATGTATTTATACATTTTATATTCTTGTTGATTGTGAATTTAGCATTATTTTTAATCAGTTAAACAATTACGGGAATGTGAATTGTGATAAAATGATTTTTATTGTACATTTTGTTATAAATATTTGTATAACTGCAGAGCTCCCCTTTAAACAAAGCCACCATCAGCTGATTAAATGACATGTTTTATGGAGGAAGTGTTATTGAATGAGTGTAACGTTCTGACTAGACCACTGAGCCACATTAAATGTTGTACAACTGGGCTACTCTTCAGTTTCCTGGCTACATGTGATTTAAATGCACCTACTCCAATCACAAACTAGACAAAGAGATGAGAAAGGAACATTGTCTAGTCTGTTTTGTGATTGGAGTAGGTGCATTTAGCCCATGTTCCTTTCTCATCTCTTTGTCTAGTCTGTTTTGTGATTGGAATAGGTGCATTTAGCCAAAGAGATGAGAAAGGAACATGGGCTAAATGCACCTATTCCAATCACAAAACAGAGACTAGACAAAGAGATGAGAAAAGGAATATTGGCTAAAACCAAGAGCTTTATTGAGAGTTTTACAAGGTAACATTCCTTCCAGAATAGACCGGTCAGGACTAGAAATACAATATATCATCCCATTCTACAGGTTACTGGCATCCCATTAACATTTACCTGGAAGGATGACATTAAGTCAAGGAAAAAAGGTTCTGACTGAAGGTTTTAAAATCATAAACATATTAACCACAGGATGTTCTGTGCTTGTAATGTAGAAAAGAAAAGCTAAACATTTAAAATAACTCTAAACTGAGCTCGGAGAAGAGTTTCAGTCTGAGGATGGTGTTGTTCAACGGTCCAGTTTAGCTCTCTTGACCTCTGGTTCTGGTTCAGACGGCGCCACACTCACTCCAGAGATCTAGAAAACAACCATATTAGTTACATGTCCAAGCCTGAAATGAGTGATTTGACATGACAGATGGCTATTTTACCTCGTCGGACACAAACCGTTACCTGAACGTGGTTGTACTTCATGGAAATAACCACCATAGGATCTCTGTAATTACAGAGAGATTCAGTTTGAAACAACAAACGTACCACAGGTTCGACCAGGGACATCCTGATCTTCTGGTGCTGGACGTTGGACGCATCCAGACTGATTGTCACTTTGACCTTGTCAAACATGTTGAAGGAGTGGCCCTCCACCGTCAGACTAGGAGCCTGCACACACACACACACACACACACACACACACACACACACAGTTACAGTTGATCCATACACACAAAAAAAAAAAGCTTTAGTTTTCTCTGACACACAACGAGGGTACCTCTTCGTTGAAGATCAGTTTGGGGCTGGGTTTATCTTTGTTCTCAAAGAACACCGTTCCCTCCAGACCAAACTTAGGGATGAGGACGATGATGGCGTTCTTCCTCACAAACAGGATGAAGCCCTCTTCGTTCAGGATGCCTCTGCTCTTGAAGAACAGCTGGAGGAAACGACACATTATCTCGTCAAACAGATGGAAACAGGGAGCGACTACCCGGAAATGTCCAGTAAGAAATGTTATTTTTCAATTTCCGTTGCAAAGAAATTTGCTAGTGCACTAATGAATATGACCTAGTTGTCCTTTTGTAAAAATGGGTCCCTCGTCTTCAATGGGACTTCCTGGTTAAATAGTTAGTCCAGTACCTGTGTGTGGAAGGCTAGAGGCTCTAACAGGTCAGTGTGTTGGGTGAGTCCAGTACCTGTGTGTGGTAGGCTACAGAGGCTCTAACAGGTCAGTGTGTTGGGTGAGTCTAGTACCTGTGTGTGGTAGGCTAGAGGCTCTAACAGGTCAGTGTGTTGGGTGGGTCCAGTACCTGTGTGTGGTAGGCTAGAGGCTCTAACAGGTCAGTGTGTTGGGTGAGTCTAGTACCTGTGTGTGGTACGCTAGAGGCTCTAACAGGTCAGTGTGTTGGGTGAGTCTAGTACCTGTGTGTGGTAGGCTAGAGGCTCTAACAGGTCAGTGTGTTGGGTGGGTCCAGTACCTGTGTGTGGTAGGCTACAGAGGCTCTAACAGGTCAGTGTGTTGGGTGAGTCTAGTACCTGTGTGTGGTAGGCTAGAGGCTCTAACAGGTCAGTGTGTTGGGTGAGTCTAGTACCTGTGTGTGGTAGGCTAGAGGCTCTAACAGGTCAGTGTGTTGGGTGAGTCTAGTACCTGTGTGTGGTAGGCTAGAGGCTCTAACAGGTCAGTGTGTTGGGTGGGTCCAGTACCTGTGTGTGGTAGGCTACAGAGGCTCTAACAGGTCAGTGTGTTGGGTGGGTCCAGTACCTGTGTGTGGAAGGCTAGAGGCTCTAACAGGTCAGTGTGTTGGGTGGGTCCAGTACCTGTGTGTGGTAGGCTACAGAGGCTCTAACAGGTCAGTGTGTTGGGTGAGTCCAGTACCTGTGTGTGGAAGGCTAGAGGCTCTAACAGGTCAGTGTGTTGGGTGAGTCCAGTACCTGTGTGTGGTAGGTGGGTCTACCTGTGTGTGGTAGGCTCTCTAACAGGTCAGTGTGTTGGGTGAGTCCAGTACCTGTGTGTGGTAGGTGGGTCCACAGGTCAGTGTGTCCAGTGTGTGTGGGTCTAACAGGTCAGTGTGTTGGTGAGTCCAGTACCTGTGTGTGGTAGGCTACAGAGGCTCTAACAGGTCAGTGTGTTGGGTGAGTCCAGTACCTGTGTGTGGTAGGCTACAGTGGCTCTAACAGGTCAGTGTGTTGGGTGGGTCCAGTACCTGTGTGTGGAAGGCTAGAGGCTCTAACAGGTCAGTGTGTTGGGTGAGTCCAGTACCTGTGTGTGGAAGGCTACAGAGGCTCTAACAGGTCAGTGTGTTGGGTGGGTCCAGTACCTGTGTGTGGGTCCAGTAGGCTAGAGGCTCTAACAGGTCAGTGTGTTGGGTGAGTCCAGTACCTGTGTGTGGTAGGCTAGAGGCTCTAACAGGTCAGTGTGTTGGGTGAGTCCAGTGTGTGTGGTAGGCTAGAGGCTCTAACAGGTCAGTGTGTTGGGTGAGTCCAGTACCTGTGTGTGGTAGGCTACAGAGGCTCTAACAGGTCAGTGTGTTGGGTGAGTCCAGTACCTGTGTGTGGTAGGCTCCACAGTGGCTCTAACAGGTCAGTGTGTTGGGTGAGTCCAGTACCTGTGTGTGGAGGCTAGAGGTCTAACAGGCTAGAGGCTCTAACAGGTCAGTGTGTTGGGTGGGTCCAGTACCTGTGTGTGGAAGGCTGAGGCTCTAACAGGTCAGTGTGTGGGAAGTGAGTCCAGTTGGGTCCAGTACCTGTGTGTGGTAGGCTAGAGGGGCTCTAACAGGTCAGTGTGTTGGGTGAGTCCAGTACCTGTGTGTGGTAGGTGGGTCCAGTACCTGTGTGTGGTAGGCTAGGCTCTAACAGGTCAGTGTGTTGGGTGAGTCCAGTACCTGTGTGTGGAAGGTGGTCAGTGTGTTGGGTGAGTCCAGTACCTGTGTGTGGTAGGCTAGAGGCTCTAACAGGTCAGTGTGTTGGGTGAGTCCAGTACCTGTGTGTGGTAGGCTAGTACAGAGGCTCTAACAGGTCAGTACCTGTGTGTGGGTGGGTCCAGTACCTGTGTGTGGAGGCTAGAGGCTCTAACAGGTCAGTGTGTTGGGTGAGTCCAGTACCTGTGTGTGGTAGGCTACCTGTGTGTGGTGGGCCCAGAGGCTCTAACAGGTCAGTGTGTTGGGTGAGTCCAGTACCTGTGTGTGGTAGGTGGGTCCAGTACCTGTGTGGTAGGGCTCTAACAGGTCAGTGTGTTGGGTGAGTCCAGGCTCTCTAACAGGTCAGTGTGTTGGGTGAGTCCAGTACCTGTGTGTGGTAGGTGGGTCCAGTCAGTGTGTGTGGTAGGCTACAGAGTGTGGTAGGCTACAGAGGCTCTAAGTACCTGTGTGTGGAAGGCTAGAGGCTCTAACAGGTCAGTGTGTTGGGTGAGTCCAGTACCTGTGTGTGGTAGGCTAGGGTCTAACAGGTCAGTGTGTTGGGTGAGTCCAGTACCTGTGTGTGGTAGGCTACAGAGGCTCTAACAGGTCAGTGTGTTGGGTGAGTCCAGTACCTGTGTGTGGTAGGCCAGTACAGTACAGGCTCTAACAGGTCAGTGTGTTGGGTGAGTCCAGTACCTGTGTGTGGTGGGTTAATGTTGTAGAGAGTCTAACAGGTCAGTGTGTTGGGTGAGTCCAGTACCTGTGTGTGGTACAGGCTAGAGGCTGGGTGTGTTGGGTGAGTCCAGTACCTGTGTGGAAGGCTAGAGGCTCTAACAGGTCAGTGTGTTGGGTGAGTCCAGTACCTGTGTGTGGTAGGCTAAGAGGCTCTAACAGGTCAGTGTGTTGGGTGAGTCCAGTACCTGTGTGTGGTAGGCTACAGAGGCTCTAACAGGTCAGTGTGTTGGGTGAGTCTAGTACCTGTGTGTGGGAGGACCAGCCAAGGTGTTGAAGGGTCAGTGTGTTGGGTGGACCAGTCAGGACCTGTGTGTGGTAGGCTCAGAGGCTCTAACAGGTCAGTGTGTTGGGTGAGTCCAGTACCTGGTGGAGGCCAGAGGCTCTTAACAGGTCAGTGTGTTGGGTGAGTCCAGTACCTGTGTGTGGAAGGCCAGTTGTCAGGTGTGTTGCAGGGGGGTCCAGTACCTGTGTGTGGTAGGCTACAGAGGCTCTAACAGGTCAGTGTGTTGGGTGAGTCCAGTACCTGTGTGGATCACCATGTGTGTGGAAGGCTAGAGGCTCTAACAGGTCAGTGTGTTGGAGTCTACCTGTGTGTGGTAGGCTAGAGGCTCTAACAGGTCAGTGTGTTGGGTTCCAGTACCTGTGTGTGGGTGGGTCCAGTACCTGTGTGTGGACTACATAGGCTCTAGGTCAGTGTGTTGGGTGAACTAGTACCTGTGTGGTAGGCTCCTAACAGGTCAGTGTGTTGGGTGAGTCCAGTACCTGTGTGTGGTAGGCTACAGTGGCTCTAACAGGTCAGTGTGTTGGGTGAGTCCAGTACCTGTGTGTGGTAGGCTGGCTCTAACAGGTCAGTGTGTTGGGTGAGTCCAGTACCTGTGTGTGGATGGCAGAGGCTCTAACAGGTCAGTGTGTTAGTGGGTCCAGTACCTGTGTGTGGAAGGCTAACAGAGGCTCTAACAGGTCAGTGTGTTGGGTGAGTCAGTACCTGTGTGTGGAAGGCTAGAGGCTCTAACAGGTCAGTGTGTTGGGTGGGTCACGTGTGATCAGAAACAACAGGTCAGTGTGTTACAGAGTCCAGTACCTGTGTGGCTACATTAGGCTGATGTCAGGTCAGTGTGTTGTCCAGTACCTGTGTGGCTACAGGAGGTTAGGTGTTGGGTGAGTCCAGTACCTGTGTGTGGTACATTAGGCTAACAGGTCAGTGTGTTGGGTGAGTCTACATTAGACTGATGTCAGTAGGACTGTTGGACTGATGTCCAGTACCTGTGTGTGGTAGGCTACAGAGGCTCTAACAGGTCAGTGTGTTGGGTGGGTCCAGTACCTGTGTGTGGTAGGCTAGGCCTAACAGGTCAGTGTGTTGGGTGAGTCCAGTACAACTGTGTGTGGTCCAGTAGACTGTGTGGTAAAGGCAACAGGAGTCCAGTACCTGTGTGGAAGGCTAATGACTCTAACATGTTAGTGTGTTGGGTGATGTCCAGTACCTGTGTGTGGAAGGCTAGACTGGCTCTAACAGGTCAGTGTGTTGGAGTGTACATGTCCAGTACCTGTGTGTGGAACAGAGGCTCAACGTTAGGAGTACATTGCTACAGCTCTAACAGGTCAGTGTGTTGGGTGAGTCCAGTACACTGTGTGTGGAGGCTACAGGCTCTAACAGGTCAGTGTGTTGGGTGGGTCCAGTACCTGATGTGGAAACAACAGAGTTAGGACTACATTAGTACCTGTGTGTGGAAGGCTAGAGGCTCTAACAGGTCAGTGTGTTGGGTGAGTACCAGTACCTGTGTGTGGTAGGTGATGTCCAGTACCTGTGTGTGGGATCAGTACCTGTGTGTGGTAGGCTCAGAGGCAGGTCAGTGACTTGGGTTAGACTGATGGTCAGTGTGTTGGACTAGTACCTGTGTGTGGTAGGCTAGTGGCTCTAACAGGTCAGTGTGTTGGGTGGGTCCAGTACCTGATGTGTGGAAGGCCAGAGGCTCTAACAGGTCAGTGTGTTGGGTGAGTCAGAAACAGTACCTGTGTGTGGTAGAAAGGCTCTAACAGGTCGTTGTTGGACTCCAGTACCTGTGTGTGGAAACAACAACGTTAGGACTACATTAGACTGTCAGAAACTGTAGGCTAGAGGCTCTAACAGGTCAGTGTGTTGGGTGAGTCCAGTACCTGAACAGGTCATTGGACTTAGACTGTGTGGAAACAACCAGTACCTGTGGAGCCTGGTGTGTTGGACCAGTACCTGACTGTGTGGAAGGCTAGAGGCTCTAACAGGTCAGTGTGTTGGGTGAGTCCAGTACCTTGTGTGTGGTAGGCTACAGAGGCTCTAACAGATCAGTGTGTTGGGTGAGTCCAGTACCTACAGGCTGTCAGATGTGGTAGGCTACAGAGGCTCTAACAGGTCAGTGTGTTGGGTGAGTCCAGTACCTGACTGATGTCAGAGGCTCTAACAGGTCAGTGTGTTGGGTGAGTCCAGTACCTGATGTGGAAGGCTACAGAGGCTCTAACAGGTCAGTGTGTTGGGTGAGTCCAGTACCTGTGTGTGGAAGGTTAGGGCTCTAACACGTCAGTGTGTTGTGGGTCCAGTACCTGTGTGTGGAAGGCTACAGAGGCTCGCTGTGCGTACTGGGCCATCTTGTGTCTGTAGTTGAGGTTGTTGCAGAGGGCAGACTGCTTGTGTTTGTCCATCAGGTCTGGGTAAGTGCTGTCTGCTCCAATGGCTACAGCCAGCAGCCGATGCACGATGATGTCAGAGTATCTGTAGAGGTTACAATCACATCAGAACCAGTCAGAGTAGAGGAAGGGGGTGTGATGGACCAGTCAGGAGTAGAGAAGGGGGTGGGGGGTGGACCAGTCAGGAGTAGAGGAGGGGTGTGGTCCAGTCAGAGGTAGAGAAGGGGGGTAGTGGTGGTCCAGTCAGAGGTGGGGGGGGGAGTGTGGACCAGTCAGGAGTAGAGAGAGAGTGTGTTCTCACCGTCTGATAGGTGAGGTGAAGTGACTCACCGTCTGATAGGTGAGGTGAAGTGTGTGTTCTCACCGTCTGATAGGTGAGGTGAAGGTGTGTTCTCACCGTCTGATAGGTGAGGTGAAGTGTGTGTAGATGGAGAGGCCAGTCCATAGACTGATCACTGTCCATCCCGAAGCAGAAGTACACAGCCTGCATCATGCAGCTGTTGCTAGGATACGCAGCAAGGTGTTGGACTACATTAGACTGATGTCAGACCTGGGCCGCGTTAGAGAGTCAGCTAGAGCCTTGGCCGAGTCCGTGGATCACCATGTCCTGAGGGGAGGGACAACAACGTGAGGACTACATTAGACTGATGTCAGAAACAACAACATTAGGACTACATTAGACTGTCAGAAACAACAACGTGAGGACTACATTAGACTGTCAGAAACAACAACGTTAGGACTACATTAGACTGTCAGAAACAACAACGTGAGGACTACATTAGACTGATGTCAGAAACAACAACGTTAGGACTACATTAGACTGATGTCAGAAACAACAACGTGAGGACTACATTAGACTGATGTCAGAAACAACAACGTTAGGACTACATTAGACTGTCAGAAACAACAACGTGAGGACTACATTAGACTGTCAGAAACAACAACGTTAGGACTACATTAGACTGATGTCAGAAACAACAACGTTAGGACTACATTAGACTGATGTCAGAAACAACAACGTTAGGACTACATTAGACTGATCAGAAACAACAACGTTAGGACTACATTAGACTGTCAGAAACAACAACGTTAGGACTACATTAGACTGATGTCAGAAACAACAACGTTAGGACTACATTAGACTGATGTCAGAAACAACAACGTTAGGACTACATTAGACTGATGTCAGAAACAACAACGTTAGGACTACATTAGACTGATGTCAGAAACAACAACGTTAGGACTACATTAGACTGATGTCAGAAACAACAACGTTAGGACTACATTAGACTGATGTCAGAAACAACAACGTTAGGACTACATTAGACTGATGTCAGAAACAACAACGTTAGGACTACATTAGACTGATGTCAGAAACAACAACGTTAGGACTACATTAGACTGATGTCAGAAACAACAACGTTAGGACTACATTAGACTGATGTCAGAAACAACAACGTTAGGACTACATTAGACTGATGTCAGAAACAACAACGTTAGGACTACATTAGACTGTCAGAAACAACAACGTTAGGACTACATTAGACTGATGTCAGAAACAACAACATTAGTACATTATGATGTCAGAACTACATTAAGACTGATGTCAGAAACAACAACGTAGGACTACATTAGACTGATGTCAGAAACAACAACGTTAGGACTACATTAGACTGATGTCAGAAACAACAACGTTAGGACTCCTGTCCAGAAACATGTCATTAGACTGATGTAAGAAACAAGTATTGTCCCTACATTAGACTGATGTCAGAAAGAACAATTGTCTAGGACTACATTAACTGATGTCAGAAACAAGTATTGTGATGTACCTGTCATTAGACTGGTTATAGATAGAAGTATTGTCTATAGATGACTACATTAGACTGATAGATAGAAGTATTGTCAATAGATGTACCTGTCTTAGACTGGTTATAGATAGAAGTATTGTCTATAGATGTACCGTCATTAGACTGGTTATAGATAGAAGTATTGTCTATAGATGTACCTGTCATTAGACTGATTATAGATAGAAGTACTCCCCATTAGACTGGTTATAGATAGAAATTGTCATAGGACTACATTAGACTGGTTATAGAAACTATTGTTAGGACTACATTAGACTGGTTAGATAGAAGTATTGTTCATAGATGTACCACATTAGACTGATGTCAGAAACAAGTATTGTTAGGACTACATTAGACTGGTTATAGATAGAAGTATTGTCTATAGGACTACATTAGACTGATGTAGATAGAAGTATTGTCTATAGATGTACTGTCATTAGACTGGTTATAGATAGAAGTATTGTTATAGGACTGCATTAGACTGATGTAGAAACAACAACGTTAGGACTGTCATTAGACTGATGTATAGAAGTATTGTCTAGGACTGTCATTAGACTGATAGATAGAAGTATTGTCATTAGGAGGTCATTAGACTGATTTTAGATAGAACAATTGTCTTAGGACTACATTAGACTGATTATAGAAATTAGAGACTGTCATTAGACTGATAGATGTTGAAACATTGTCAACTGATGAGACTACATTAGACTGATGATAGAAACAAGTCAACGTTAGGACTACATTTTAGATGAAGGTTCTAAGATGGATGTCATTAGACTTGTTTGAGATGTTTGTATTGTTAGTCAGTCTGAATATCAAGACTGTCATTAGACTGATAGATGAAGTATGTCTAGTCATGTACGTCATTAGACTACATATAGATAGAAGGTTGTCTATAGATGTGTTCTTCATTAGACTGTTATAGATGAAGTATTGTCTATAGAATATATAGATGTCATTAGAACTTGTTATAGATAGATCTAGTCTGAATATATAGATGTCATTAGACTTGTTTTAGATGTTGATGTATTGTCTGAATATATAGATGTCATTAGACTTGTTTTAGATGTTGTGTCTAGTGTCTATAGATGTATGTCATTAGACTTGTTTTAGATGTTTATGTCTAGTCTGAATACGTAGATGTACCTTAGACTTGTTTTAGATGTTGATGTCTAGTCTGAATATATAGATGTCATTAGACTTGTTTTAGATGTTGATGTCTAGTCAGTCTGAATATATAGATGTCATTAGACTTGTTTTAGATGTTGATGTCTAGTCTGAATATATAGATGTCATTAGACTTGTTTTAGATGTTGATGTCTAGTCAGTCTGAATATATAGATGTCATTAGACTTGTTTTAGATGTTTATGTCTAGTCAGTCTGAATATATAGATGTACCTTAGACTTGTTTTAGATGTTGATGTCTAGTCTGAATATATAGATGTCATTAGACTTGTTTTAGATGTTGATGTCTAGTCAGTCTGAATATATAGATGTCATTAGACTTGTTTTAGATGTTGATGTCTAGTCAGTCTGAATACGTAGATGTACCTTAGACTTGGCAGCCTTGTTGAGGATGTCGTAGTTGGATGGAGGAGGGGCAGGGTGCTTCCTGAGAAGAGCGCACTCTGAGAACTCATCATAAATCTTCTGAGCTACTGAGATGTTGGCCAGCAACATGAACTCCTCCACCATCGAGTTGGTCTCCCTGGGGAAAAATAAAGTTATTTGAATTTGAACCCACCGATACAGCGTGAACATCAAGTCTCTGAGCAGAGATCTACTGCTGGATGTTATAACCCAGTGACAAGGTACAACTGGAAACAGCAGGATGCTTTGACAGGCAACAAAAAGCCTGTCAATATTCATGCAGATTCAGATGAACTTGTTGAAGTTTAAACCACGAGTCAGGGTCAAAGCGACAGCACAGTTTCAAGCCCCATGAATAGAACCTTGTTTAAATTCTAAATTCTAAAAAGCCTTATTTTTAAATTCTATATTCTAAAAACCTTATTTTAAATTCTATATTCTAAAGAAGCGTGCTTGAGTTCCTTGGTCTGTAGGTCTATGGGTCGTGAGTCTCACTGTCGATGTGGGCGAACCTCGGGTGAGAGAGAGTCAACGCACTGAAACACACAACGGGAAAGCCACCATGTTAGATTACCAACAAAGACATGTATTTATACATTCCACAGAGTACAACATATAGATTAATGACACCAGCAACCAGATCAATAAACACAATTAATCCATCAACCAACTAATCACCTTCAAAGAGAATACATCAATCTGCCACGGTTCCCACAATGATCAGTCTCTTTCAACAGTTAGGGAAAGATTATCAACTACTGACATCACAGACCCTTTCTCTATCCTGTCTCTTCAGGGTCCTGCCTAGTCTGTTCAGGCCCTCTTACCCTTTCTCTATCCTGTCTCTTCAGGGTCCTGCCCTAGTCTGTTCAGGCCCTCTTACCCTTTCTCTATCCTGTCTCTTCAGGGTCTGGCTAGTCTGTTCGGGCCTCTTGCCCTTTCTCTATCCTGTCTCTTCAGGGTCCTGCCTAGTCTGTTCAGGCCTCTTACCCTTTCTCTATCCTGTCTCTTCCAGGGTCCTGCCTAGTCTGTTCAGGCCTCTTGCCCTTTCTCTATCCTGTCTCTTCAGGGTCCTGGCTAGTCTGTTCAGGCCTCTGTTCTTCAGGGTCTGGCTAGTCTGTTCCAGGTCTCTATCCTCACCCTTTCTCTATCTCTTCAGGATCCTGGCTAGTCTGTTCAGGTCTCGTAACCTCACCTTTCTCTATCCTGTCTCTTCAGGGTCCACCAGCTCTTTCAGGCCTCTTATTCCCTATCCTGTCTCTTCAGGGTCTGACGCTAGGTTCTCGTAACCTCACCCTTTCTCTATCCTGTCTCTTCCAGGGTCTGGCTAGTCTGTTCAGGCCTCTTACCCTTCCTCTATCCTGTCTCTTCCAGGGTCCTGGCTAGTCTGTTTCAGGCCTCTTACCCTAGTCTCTTCAACCAGGCCTCTTACCCTTTCTCTATCCTGTCTCTTCAGGGTCCTGGCTAGTCTGTTCAGGCCTCTTACCCTTCCTCTATCCTGTCTCTTCAGGGTCCTGGCTAGTCTGTTCAGGCCTCTTACCCTTTCTCTATCTGTCTCTTCAGGGTCCTGGCTAGTCTGTTCAGGCCTCTTACCCTTTCTCTTTATCCTGTCTCTTCAGGGTCCCTGCCTAGTCTGTTCAAGGCCTCTCCCTTTCTCTATCCTGTCTCTTCAGGGTCCTGGCGTGAAGGCCTCTTACCCTTTTCCTCTATCACCTGTCTCTTCAGAGTCCTGGCTAGTCTGTTCAGGCCTCGTACCCTTCCTCCTCCTGTCTCTTCCAGGGTCCTCTGTTCAGGTCTCCTCCTTCTTTCTCTATCATCTGCTTCAGGATCCTGGCTAGTCTGTTCAGGCTCTCGAACTCTACTCCTTTCTCTATCATCTCTTCAGGGTCCTGGCTAGTGTTCCAGGTCTCGTAACCTCACCTTCTCTATCCTCAGTCTCTTCAGGGTCCCCTGGTTAGTCTGTTCAGGCCTCGTAACCTCTTACTCTTTCTCTATCCTGTCTCTTCAGGGTCCTGACTAGTCTATTTCAGGCCTCGTAACCTCTTACCCTTTCTCTATCTTGTCTCTTCAGGGTCCTGGCTAGTCTGTTCAGGTTTAGTAACCTCTTACTCTTTCTCTATCTTGTCTCTTCAGGGTCCTGGCTAGTCTGTTCAGGTCTCGTAACCTCTTACCCTTTCTCTATCTTGTCTCTTCAGGGTCCTGGCTAGTCTGTTCAGGTTTAGTAACCTCTTACTCTTTCTCTATCTTGTCTCTTCAGGGTCCTGGCTAGTCTGTTCAGGTCTCGTAACCTCTTACTCTTTCTCTATCCTGTCTCTTCAGGATCCTGGCTAGTCTGTTCAGGTCTAGTAACCTCTTACCCTTTCTCTATCCTGTCTCTTCAGGGTCCTGGCTAGTCTGTTCAGGTTTAGTAACCTCTTACTCTTTCTCTATCCTCGGTCTCTTCAGGGTCCTGGCTAGTCTGTTCAGGTCTCGTAACCTCTTACCCTTTCTCTATCTTGTCTCTTCAGGGTCCTGGCTAGTCTGTTCAGGTTTAGTAACCTCTTACTCTATCTTGTCTCTTCAGGGTCCTGGCTAGTCTGTTCAGGCCTCGTAACCTCTTACTCTTTCTCTATCCTCGGTCTCTTCAGGGTCCTGGCTAGTCTGTTCAGGTCTCGAAACCTCACCCTTTCTCTATCCTGTCTCTTCAGGATCTTGGCTAGTCTGTTCAGGCCTCGTAACCTCTTACTCTTTCTCTATCCTGTCTCTTCAGGGTCCTGGCTAGTCTGTTCAGGTCTAGTAACCTCTTCCTCTATCCTCTCTTCAGGATCCTGGCTAGTCTGTTCAGGTCTCGAAACCTCACCCTTTCTCTATCCTCCGTTTCTTCAGGATCTTGGCTAGTCTGTTCAGGCCTCGTAAGCTCTTGGTGGTGTCATCATTCATGTTGGCGTCATCAATCCTCATCTGGGCCTCAGGCGTACGTCAGCGAGGCCTGGAGGAAGAATTATCATTCAATTTAATAAACTTTATTAGCACATGTAACTGAACGAAGTGCATG
>NW_027038076.1:0-25468 GCF_034236695.1 Oncorhynchus nerka | reverse complement strand
GTTCTATTCCATATGTTGTATATTTCTAGACACCTGTCAGTTTGGGCCAGAAGGAAGCCATTATCATGAATGTTCTCCAACCTCTCTACATCAGGTCCAGAAGGACATCTGACAGGGACAGAGACAGAGACACACTGAATCCCTGTCTCTACATCAGGTCCAGAAGGACATCTGACGATCATTGACAGAGACACACTGAATCCCTGTCTCTACATCAGGTCCCAGAAGGACATCTGACAGTCGTCGGCAGAGACACACTGAATCTAATATCTCATCAGGTCCAGAAGGACATCTGACGGTCGTGACAGAGACACACTGAATCCCTGTCTACATCAGGTTTAGAAGGACATCTGACAGCCAGTGACAGGAACACACTGATTCCCTGTCTCTACATCAGGTTTAGAAGGACATCTGACAGCCATTGACAGAACAGGGACACACTGAATCCCTGTCTCTACATCAGGTCCAGAAGGACATCTGGCAGCCATTGACAGTGACAGGGACACACTGATTCCTGTCTCTACATCAGGTTTAGAAGGACATCTGGATAGCCATTGACAGAGACACTGAATCCCTGTCTCTACATCAGGTTTAGAAGGACATCTGGCAGCCATTGACAGTGACAGGGACACACTGATTCCTGTCTCTACATCAGGTTTAGAAGGACATCTGACAGTCATTGACAGAGACACACTGAATCCCTGTCTCTACGTCAGGGTCCAGAAAGGACATCTGATAGTCATTGACAGAGACACACTGAATCCCTGTCTGCTCTACATCAGGTTTTAGAAGGACATCTGACAGCATTGACAGAGACAGGGACACTGAATCCCTGTCTCTACATCAGGTTTAGAAGGACATCTGACAGAGACAGGACACTGAATCCCTGTCTCTACATCAGGTTTAGAAGGACATCTGACAGAGACGAGGACACACTGAATCCCTGTCTACATCAGGTTTAGAAGGACATCTGACAGAGACAGGGACACACTGAATCCCTGTCTACATCAGATCCAGAAGGACATCTGACAGCCATTGACAGAGACAGGGACACACTGAATCCCTGTCTCTACATCAGGTCCAGAAGGACATCTGATAGAGACAGAGACACACTAATCCTGTCTATACATCAGGTCCAGAAGGACATCTGACAGAGACAGAGACACACTGAATCCCTGTCTCTACATCAGGTCCAGAAGGACATCTGACAGCCATTGACAGGACAGGGACACACTGAATCCCTGTCTCTACATCAGGTCCAAAGGACATCTGGCAGCCATATTGACAGAGACAGGGACACACTGAATCCCTGTCTCTACATCAGGTCCAGAAGGACATCTGGCAGCCATTGACAGGGACAGGGACACACTGAATCCCTGTCTCATCATCAGGTCCAGAAGGACATCTGACAGCCATTGACAGAGACAGAGACACACTGAATCCCTGTCTCTACATCAGGTCCAGAAGGACATCTGACAGAGACACACTGAATCCCTGTCTCTACATCAGGTCAGAAGGACATCTGACAGCCATTGACAGGGACAGAGACACACTGAATCCCTGTCTCTACATCAGGTCCAGAAGGACATCTGGCAGCCATTGACAGAGACAGGGACACACTGAATCCCTGTCTCTACATCAGGTCCAGAAGGACATCTGACAGCCATTGACAGGGGACACACTGAATCCCTGTCTCATCATCAGGTCCCAGAAGGACATCTGACAGCCATTGACAGGGACACACACTGATTCCCTGTCTCTACATCAGGTCCAGAAGGACATCTGACAGAGACAGAGACACACTGAATCCCTGTCTCTACATCAGGTCCAGAAGGACATCTGACAGCCATTGACAGGGACACACTGAATCCTGTCTCTACATCAGGTCCAGAAGGACATCTGACAGCCATTGACAGGGACAGGGACACACTGAATCCCTGTCTCTACATCAGGTTTAGAAGGACATCTGACAGAGACAGGGACACCCCGAATCTCTTCCCTCCTGAGTAATCTGAGGAGGAGCAGTAGTGGCAGCAGGGGAGGCAGCATATGGAAAGAGTTGAGGTTTTGTGTTTTGCTGTGTGTTGAGGAGTGAAGATCGTTTTGTGTGTGTGTGTGTGTGTGTGTGATCATGTAATGATGCTTGATCAGACATCAGTATTAGACCTCTTACTGACATGAGACATTAGAGACACAGAGACATTAGAGACGCAGAGACATTAGAGGGACAGAGACATTAGAGGGACAGAGACATTAGAGACACAGAGACATTAGAGACACAGAGACATTAGAGGGACAGAGACATTAGAGGGACAGAGACATTCGAGGGACATTAGAGGACAGAGACATTAGAGGGACAGAGACATTAGAGGGACAGAGACATTAGAGGGACAGAGACATGGGAGGGACAGAGACATGAGAGGGACAGATACATTCGAGGGACAGAGACATTCGAGGGACAGAGAGGAACCATGGTGTGTGTGTGTATCTGTTCTGAGAACTGTCCCTCTCTCCCTCCTCATTTCTAAGGGCAGAAAGGTTGTTTGGGGGGCGGCGCGTCGTTGTTTGTTTCATGATGTGGTGGTAATTGGGCTGGATTGAGTGAACTCCATGCAAAGACAAATGGAGCTAAATAAATCAGCCATCAGAGTGGTTTTGCCAAAGACACAGATTTGGCTCTGAGAATGGATGGAGAAGGAATGAAAGAATGAAGAGAAAGAATGGGAGGGAGGGGGAGAGGAGAGAGGGAGAGGGAGGGAGGGAGGGAGGGAGAGAGAGAGAGGGAGGGAGAGAGGAGGGAGGGAGAAATGGAGAAGGAGACTAAATATGATGCGTGGCGTCCGTTTCAAAGCTAGAGTATGAAGCATTGCGTGTTTGTCACAGAAACAGGAGGAATTGTGGGTTATGTTTAAAAAGCTGCTCACATCTGGCTCACATGGCTCAGAGGAGAACCCAGAGGCAATATAGATTCTAACCAGACAGGTGAAATCAATCCATGTGGAACCTCACTGCTGCCCTCACTGTTGTCTGTCTGTCTGTCTGTCTGTCTGTCTGTCTGTCTGTCTGGCTGGCTGGCTGGCTGGCTGGCTGTCTGGCTTTCTGTCTGTCTGAATCTTTCTGTCTGTCTGTCTGGCTTTCTGTCTGTCTTTCTGTCTGTCTTCCTGTCTGTCTGAATCGTTCTGTCTGTCTGTCTGTCTGTCTGTCTGTCTGTCTGTCTTAATCTTTCTGTCTCATCCTTTTCCACTTCCTCTCTCTCTTCTTCTCTCTTTCTATCTAGTCTTTGTGCTCTAAATGCTGATGTCTGTGTAGAACTCCAAGTAGAACCTCTTTTAGAATGTTTGTAGCACGTCACAGTAGAACTCCAAGTAGAACCTCTTTTAGAATGTTTGTAGCACGTCACAGTAGAACTCCAAGTAGAACCTCTTTTAGAATGTTAGTTCCTGCTTACTAACCAAGCTCTCTGTTCTGTGTTCTCTCTCCTCGTCTCCCTCCGCTCTCTCTCTCCTGTTCTCTCCTTCTCTCTCTCATGTTCTCTCCTTCTCTCTCTCATGTTCTCTCCTTCTCTTTCTCTCCTCGCCTCCCTCCTCTCTCTCTCTCCTGTTCTCTCCTTCTCTCTCTCCTGTTCTCTCCTTCTCTCTCTCATGTTCTCTCCTTCTCTTTCTCTCCTCGCCTCCCTCCTCTCTCTCTCTCCTGTTCTCTCCTTCTCTCTCTCTCATGTTCTCTCCTTCTCTCTCTCTCCTCGTCTCCCTCCTTCTCTCTCTCTCCTCGCCTCCCTCCTTCTCTCTCTCTCCTCGCCTCCCTCCTTCTCTCTCTCTCCTCGTCTCCCTCCTTCTCTCTCTCTCTCTCTCTCTCTCCTCGTCTCCCTCCTTCTCTCTCTCTCCTCGCCTCCCTCCTTCTCTTTCTCTCCTCGTCTCCCTCCTTCTCTCTCTCTCCTCGCCTCCCTCCTTCTCTTTCTCTCCTCGCCTCCCTCCTTCACTCTCTCTCCTCGCCTCCCTCCTTCTCTCTCTCTCCTCGCCTCCCTCCTTCTCTCTCTCTCCTCGTCTCCCTCCTTCTCTCTCTCTCCTCGTCTCCCTCCTTCTCTCTCTCTCCTCGTCTCCCTCCTTCTCTCTCTCTCCTCGCCTCCTTCTCTCTCTCTCCTCGTCTCCTCCTTCTCTCTCTCTCCTCGTCTCCCTCCTTCTCTCTCTCTCCTCGCCTCCCTCCTTCTCTCTCTCTCTCTCTCTCTCTCCTCGTCTCCCTCCTTCTCTCTCTCTCCTCGTCTCCCTCCTTCTCTCTCTCTCCTCCGCCTCCTCCTTCTCTCTCTCTCCCTCGCCTCCCTCCTTCTCTCTCTCTCTCCTCGCCTCCCTCCTTCTCTCTCTCTCCTCGTCTCCCTCCTCTCTCTCTCTCCTCGTCTCTCTCCTTCTCTCTCTCTCCTCCTCCCTCCTTCTCTCTCTCTCCTCGCCTCCCTCCTTCTCTCTCTCTCCTTGTCTCCCTCCTTCTCTCTCTCTCCTCGCCTCCCTCCTTCTCTCTCTCTCCTCGTCTCCTCCTTCTCTCTCTCTCTCCTCGCCTCCCTCCTTCTCTCTCTCTCCTCGTCTCCCTCCTTCTCTCTCTCTCCTCGCCTCCCTCCTTCTCTCTCTCTCTCTCTCTCTCCTCGTCTCCCTCCTTTCTCTCTCTCCTCGCCTCCCTCCTCTCTCTCTCTCTCTCTCTCTCTCCTCGTCTCCCCTCCTTCTCTCTCTCTCCTCGTCTCCTCCCTTCTCTCTCTCTCTCGCCTCCCTCCTTCTCTCTCTCCCGTACTCCCTCCTTCTCTCTCTCTCCTCGCCTCCCTTCTTCTCTCTCTCTCCTCGTCTCCCTCCTTCTCTCTCTCTCTCCTCGTCTCCCTCCTTCTCTCTCTCTCCTCGCCTCCTCCTTCTCTCTCTCTCTCCCTCGTCTCCCTCCTTCTCTCTCTCTCCTCGTCTCCCTCCTTCTCTCTCTCTCCTCGTCTCCCTCCTTCTCTCTCTCTCCTCGCCTCCCTTCTTCTCTCTCTCTCTCCTCGTCTCCCTCCTTCTCTCTCTCTCCTCGCCTCCCTCCTTCTCTCTCTCTCCTCGCCTCCCTTCTTCTCTCTCTCTCCTCGTCTCCCTCCTTCTCTCTCTCTCTCCTCGTCTCCCTCCTTCTCTCTCTCTCCTCGCCTCCTCCTTCTCTCTCTCTCTCCTCGTCTCCCTCCTTCTCTCTCTCTCTCGTCTCCTCCTTCTCTCTCTCTCCTCGTCTCCCTCCTTCTCTCTCTCTCCTCGCCTCCTTCTTCTCTCTCTCTCTCCTCGTCTCCTCCTTCTCTCTCTCTCCTCGTCTCCCTCCTTCTCTCTCTCTCTCTCTCCCCTCGTCTCCCTCCTTTCTCTCTCTCTCCTCGTCTCCCTCCTCTCTCTCTCTCTCTCGCCTCCCTTCTTCTCTCTCTCTCTCCCCTCGTCTCCCTCCTTCTCTCTCTCTCCTCGCCTCCCTCCTTCTCTCTCTCTCTCTCGCCTCCCTCCTTCTCTCTCTCTCCTCGCCTCCCTCCTTCTCTCTCTCTCTCCTCGTCTCCCTCCTTCTCTCTCTCTCCTCGCCTCCCTTCTTCTCTCTCTCTCCTCGCCTCCCTCCTTCTCTCTCTCTCCTCGCCTCCCTTCTTCTCTCTCTCTCCTCGTCTTCCTCCTTCTCTCTCTCTCCTCGCCTCCTTCTTCTCTCTCTCTCCTCGTCTCCCTCCTTCTCTTTCTCTCCTCGCCTCCCTCCTTCTCTCTCTCTCTCGCCTCCCTCCTTCTCTCTCTCTCCCCTCGCCTCCCTCATTCTCTCTCTCTCCTCGTCTCCCTCCTTCTCTCTCTCTCCTCGTCTCCTCCTTCTCTCTCTCTCCTCGTCTCCCTCCTCTCTCTCTCTCATGTACTCTCCTTCTCTTTTACATTTGCCCTGGAACGCTCCTCTCTTCTCTACAGTTCTGCTTCAAGGTCAGTACTGCTTATCTGTCCCCTTTCCTTCCGTTTCTCCTCTGACCTGCCGTTGTTGTGAAAATGGGCTGGATGGTTCTGTGGTAAACAGAGGATCTCCACTACGGCCTATTTATTGCCTTACCTCTCTTATCTTACCTCTTTTGCACTCACGGTATATAGCCTTTCTACTGTATTATTGACTGTATGTTTGTTTTACTCCATGTGTAACTCTGTGTTGTTGTATGTGTCGAACTGCTTTGCTTTATCTTGGCCAGGTCGCAGTTGTAAATGAGAACTTGTTCTCAACTGGCCGACCTGGTTAAATAAAAGATTAAATAAAACATTTAATTACAAAATCCTCAACAACTTCATCATAGAGATAATCAACCGTACATGTCAGTCCATGTCACCGTTTTATAATGATAACCAGGGGAAAACCTGAAGACCAACAGGAAGAGATCTATCCCTCTTCTTCACTACCTCACACCTGAAGACCAACAGGAAGAGATCTATCCCTCTTCTTCACTACCTCACACCTGAAGACCAACAGGAAGAGATCTATCCCCCTTCTTCACTACCTCACACCTGAAGACCAACAGGAAGATATCTATCCCTCTTCTTCACTACCTCACACCTGAAGACCAACAGGAAGAGATCTATCCCTCTTCTTCACTACCTCACACCTGAAGCCCAACAGGAAGAGATCTATCCCTCTTCTTCACTACCTCACACCTGAAGCCCAACAGGAAGAGATCTATCCCTCTTCTTCACTACCTCACACCTGAAGACCAACAGGAAGAGATCTATCCCTCTTCTTCACTACCTCACACCTGAAGACCAACAGGAAGAGATCTATCCCTCTTCTTCACTACCTCACACCTGAAGACCAACAGGAAGAGATCTATCCCTCTTCTTCACTACCTCACACCTGAAGACCAACAGGAAGAGATCTATCCCTCTTCTTCACTACCTCACACCTGAAGACCAACAGGAAGAGATCTATCCCTCTTCTTCACTACCTCACACCTGAAGACCAACAGGAAGAGATCTATCCCCCTTCTTCACTACCTCACACCTGAAGACCAACAGGAAGAGATCTATCCCTCTTCTTCACTACCTCACACCTGAAGACCAACAGGAAGAGATCTATCCTCTTCTTCACTACCTCACACCTGAAGACCAACAGGAAGAGATCTATCCCTCTTCTTCACTACCTCACACCTGAAGACCAACAGGAAGAGATCTATCCCCTTCTTCACTACCTCACACCTGAAGACCAACAGGAAGAGATCTATCCCTCTTCTTCACTACCTCACACCTGAAGACCAACAGGAAGAGATCTATCCCTCTTCTTCACTACCTCACACCTGAAGACCAACAGGAAGAGATCTATCCCTCTTCTTCACTACCTCACACCTGAAGACCAACAGGAAGAGATCTATCCCTCTTCTTCACTACCTCACACCTGAAGACCAACAGGAAGAGATCTATCCCTCTTCTTCACTACCTCACACCTGAAGACCAACAGGAAGAGATCTATCCCTCTTCTTCACTACCTCACACCTGAAGACCAACAGGAAGAGATCTATCCTCTTCTTCACTACCTCACACCTGAAGACCAACAGGAAGAGATCTATCCCTCTTCTTCACTACCTCACACCTGAAGCCCAACAGGAAGAGATCTATCCCTCTTCTTCACTACCTCACACCTGAAGCCCAACAGGAAGAGATCTATCCCTCTTCTTCACTACCTCACACCTGAAGCCCAACAGGAAGAGATCTATCCCTCTTCTTCACTACCTCACACCTGAAGCCCAACAGGAAGAGATCTATCCCTCTTCTTCACTACCTCACACCTGAAGCCCAACAGGAAGAGATCTATCCCTCTTCTTCACTACCTCACACCTGAAGCCCAACAGGAAGAGATCTATCCCTCTTCTTCACTACCTCACACCTGAAGCCCTCAGGCATTCTGTCTCACTGGTATGATGAAACACAAGATCAACATGCTACAAACTTCTCTTCACGACACCATTAAAGATGAGACCTGTGTGTGTGTGGGGTGTGTGTGTGTGTGTGTGGTGTGTGTGTGTGTGGGGGGGGGGGGGGGGGTATGGGTGTGTCTGTGTGTGTGTGTGGTGTGTGTGTGTGTGTGTGTGTATGTACTCCACATAAATCTGCCTGTCTAAGCGTGTCGCCACATACTCCATCCCATTTATTCAAGTCCCATTAATGTCTACTGGCCCTGAGCAGGGAACTACTGAACAGCTCTGTAGTGGGAGTGTTAATATCACTGAACAGGTCTGTAGTGGGAGTGTTAATATCACTGAACAGGTCTGTAGTGGGAGTGTTAATATCACTGAACAACTCCTCTCTAGTGGGAGTGTTAATATCAGTGAACAGGTCTGTAGTGGGAGTGTTAATATCACTGAACAACTCCTCTCTAGTGGGAGTGTTAATATCACTGAACAGGTCTCTAGTGGGAGTGTTAATATCACTGAACAATTCCTCTCTAGTGGGAGTGTTAATATCACTGAACAACTCCTCTCTAGTGGGAGTGTTAATATCACTGAACAATTCCTCTCTAGTGGGAGTGTTAATATCACTGAACAACTCCTCTCTAGTGGGAGTGTTAATATCACTGAACAATTCCTCTCTAGTGGGAGTGTTAATATCACTGAATAGGTCTCTAGTGGGAGTGTTAATATCACTGAACAACTCCTCTCTAGTGGGAGTGTTAATATCACTGAACAACTCTCTAGTGGGAGTGTTAATATCACTGAACAGGTCTCCTGAACAGGTCTAGTGGAGTGTTAATATCACTGAACAACTCCTCTCTAGTGGGAGTGTTAATATCACTGAACAATCCTCTCAGTGGGAGTCTCTGAACAGGTCTGGGAGTGTTAATATCACTGAACAACTCCTCTCTAGTCTATCACTGAACAGGAGTGTTAATATCACTGAACAACTCCTCTCTAGTGGGCGTGTTAATATCACTCTCTAGTGGGAGTGTTAATATCACTGAACAATTCCTCTCTAGTGGGAGTGTTAATATCACTGAATAGGTCTCTAGTGGGAGTGTTAATATCACTGAACAACTCCTCTCTAGTGGGAGTGTTAATGTAGTGTTATATTATTACCTCAGCTGGTTATTATATTATTACCTCATCTGGTTATTATATTATTACCTCAGCTGGTTATTATATTATTACCTCAGCTGGTTGTTATATTATTATCTCAGCTGGTTGTTATATTATTACCTCAGCTGGTTATTATATTATTACCTCAGCTGGTTATTATATTATTACCTCATCTGGTTATTATATTATTACCTTAGCTGGTTGTTATATTATTATCTCAGCTGGTTGTTATATTATTATCTCAGCTGGTTGTTATATTATTACCTCAGCTGGTTATTATATTATTACCTCATCTGGTTGTTATATTATTATCTCAGCTGGATGCGTTTGAGGTCATATTATTATTGTTGCCTTTGTGACATGCTCCATCAGTCTGTCAGTGCTGGGGAGGGGAAGGCCATGTCTGCATCTGAAATGGCATTCTAATCCCTATGTAGTGCACTACTTTTGACCAAGGCCCATAAGGCCCTATACAGTTAATATAGTGCCATTTGGGACACAGCTCATGTCTTTGTGGTTCCACAGTGATCCGGGGAGGTCTGTGTCTGTTTCCAGCCCCAGCCAAGGCTCACTGTAGGCAGCCTGGATCTGCTGAGCACGTCCCTGTCTCTGGATGTGGTGCAATCGCCGGTCGGGTCTTTTTCCGTTAGCCTTGGCTGGGGCAGAACATGTCGGCCTGGTCTGGTTGGTCTGAGGCTACACCGCCATGTGGGACCAGATTAGCCAGCCAGGGTAGGGGGTGTGTTGCCTTCCCACAACCCACCTCTTCGCTCCACCTCTGCCATAACATAGATGTTACTGTTACAGCCACTGCCTCTGAGAAACAGCAGACCCTGTCCACTCGTTAGAGGGCAGTGGTCAAGCTCTGGCCCCAGCTCTCTGGCAATGTAGTGCATCGATCCCTGTAACCTATCCCATCTCCACCCTGGTTCACCCTTCCCTGGGCCTGAGAACACCCAGCTAACAACACACCATGGCTGGGTTCCTCTGTTTAGCCTCCCCTTCCAGAGCTTTCTGTAGCATCCGTGCCAATGCTAACCGCTAACCACAACGCCACGGGTCGGATCGTACGAGTTCTGCCGTGTTGTCCAATCAGGCTTTAGTCTGCCTCAGCTGTGTGAGAATAGAACACTCCCGCGTGGACGAGGCGGGAAAGGAAATCAATGGATGGGTCCTAAATAGCACCCTCTTCCCTTCATAGTGCACTACGTTTAACTAGGACACTATGGGCCATGGTCAAAGGAGTGCACTACATAAGGATTAGAGTAGCAATTGGACCGCGTCGGTTCTTTCACCTCGGCCCCGGCACTCGAGCGTTCATCTTTACGACACCGACGCTCCCTGGCAACGCTAGCTAAACGCCAACGCCAGGCCCAGCCAATGAGGCCAGTGTCAGCGTCCTGCTAGCCAATGTAAAGACCCGGGCCGTAGAGAGGGGGAAAGGAAAACAACCATCAACAATCTTCTGACTGACATTCTGGGGGAAGCGTGTGCCTGTGGCTTTAGCTGTAATGCTGGTCTTACTCCTGCGTCCCAAATGAAACCCTATTCCCAATGTAGTGCACTACTGTTGACCAGGGCCCGTAGGGTAGTGCACTATATAGGGAATAGAGTGGTATTTTAGAATGAGGTTTGTCTTTGATGGTGCAGGTCATGCTTTTATGAGAGCCAAACAGTCGATGTCCTTAGTTGACTTTGTGCTGTTTATCCAATTTTGGGCTTGGAGCGTGGGATGTGGTGTGTGTGTCTGTGTCTGTGTGTGTGTGTGTGGGGGGGCACAGTCAGAACCAGCCCTGTCAGAGCTTTAGCCCACGTTTATAGGGGGGAAATCAGACATTTAGATACTCTGAGACCAACAGATATGAAAGACCTACACTGTAGCCATCATCCCCTCAACTCCTCTTCTCTCCTCTCCCCTCTGCTCCTCCTCTCCCCTCCTCTCCTCGCCCCTACTCTCCCTTTCCCTCCTTTCAACGCCGATCCACTCCTCTCCTGTCCTCTCCTCTCCTCTTCTCTCCTCTCCCGTCGTCTCATCTCGTCTTCTCTCCTCTCCTCTCCTCTTCTCTCCTCTCCTCTCCTCTTCTCTCCTCTCCCGTCCTCTCGTCTCGTCTTCTCTCCTCTCCCGTCCTCTCCTCTCCTCTCCTCTCCCGTCCTCTTGTCTCGTCTCGTCTTCTCTCCTCTCCCGTCCTCTCCTCTCCTCTCCTCTCGTCTCGTCTCGTCTCGTCTCCTCTCCTCTCCCGTCCTCTCCTCTCCTCTCCTCTCCTCTCCTCTCCTCTCCTCTCCTCTCCTCTCCTCTCCTCTCCTCTCCTCTCCTCTCCTCTCCTCTCCTCTCCTCTCCTCTCTCTATGGTTGTGTATGTATTTCTCTATACAGATGGCATCTTAATTTCGAAGCATCCCTATAATTATTTCCTCTACTCCTCTCATTTTAGGGTCTCATTTTGTATGGTCACTGACAATGACTCCTTTTGAATCAGGCAATTGTGCAGGAGCCTTCAAATAGACCCATTCGGCTTTAGAACCGGTCCTATAGGGGTCCTCTGGGAGTTGATCTGCACTCTGCCTGCCTGGTCCTAAAAGGTGCCGTCTCCCCCCTTATCAAATAGTAATAATAGCCATGTAGGCAGAGGCAGTAAGCTGCTACTATAATTATAAACACAGATCATTGACTCCTACCAGACAACTGGGGTTCTTTTCCAGGCTTATTCTGCCCACAATAACGCTTAATAACAAACTAGATCCTTCATCTCCCTTTCAAAGGAACATTTGATACAGATATATAAAAATGTAAAAAATAAATCACTGATGTTTTCATGGTAATTCAGGGATAAGTCGTTTTATGAAATCTAGACTCTAGAAGTAAACCCCCTGTAGCCAAAATAATTTCCTATCAAATATTAATGTCAGGAGGAACGAAAATAACTTTTAGACGCAACATTAATATCCACTTCTTAATTATTTTTCTGAATTTGAAGACCATGTAAATAATTGTAATTCAAAGTTTGAAAACATTAAAGCTTCATGAAGTTTGAGAATCAAAGTAATCCCTGCTCCCAAAGTAATCCCTGCTCTTAAAGTAATCCCTGCTCCTAAAGTAATCCCTGCTCCCAAAGTAATCCCTGCTCCTAAAGTAATCCCTGCTCCCAAAGTAATCCCTGCTCCCAAAGTAATCCCTGCTCCTAAAGTAATCCCTGCTCCCAAAGTAATCCCTGCTCCCAAAGTAATCCCTGCTCCCAAAGTAATCCCTGCTCCCAAAGTAATCCCTGCTCCCAAATAAACTGACATAAAGCTGTGTGTGTGTGTGTGTGTGCGCGTGTGTGTGTAATTACTTAGCATGTGTGAGCACGCACAGCGCAGCACAGTATGTGAGGCCCTTCTGCCCTAAGCGTTGTGTTGTGTTGGTTGTGTTGTGTTGGTTGTGTTGTTGGTTGTGTGGGGTGTGTTGGGTTGTGTTGGGTTGTGTTGGGTGTGTTGGGTTGTGTTGGGTGTGTTGGGTGTGTTGGGGTGTGTTGGGTTGTGTTGGGTGTGTTGGGGTGTGTTGGGTGTGTTGGGTTGTGGAATGAGGGTTTGAAGGGCTGGAGTGTAATCCTGCAGGGTAGATTAGAAGGCTGTCATTAGAGCTTTGGGCCCTGGGAGAATCCCTCTGGAGATGTTGACCACGGCTGCAACAGACATGAAGGGGGGGGGGTAGTGTACTCCCTTCATACCATAGGGTTCTGTTCACTCTACTCCCTTCATACCATAGGGTTCTGTTCATCCTTCATACCATAGGGTTTTGTTCACTCTACTCCCTTCATACCATAGGGTTCTGGTCATCCTTCATACCATAGGGTTCTGTTCATCCTTCATATCATAGGGTTTTGTTCACTCTACTCCCTTCATACATTTACATTTAACATTTAAGTCATTTAGAAGACGCTCTTATCCAGAGCGACTTACAAATTGGTGCATTCACCTTATGACATCCAGTGGAACAGTAGTGCATCTAAATCTTTTAAGGGGGGGTGAGAGGATTACTTTATCCTATCCTAGGTATTCCTTAAAGAGGTGGGGTTTCAGGTGTCTCCGGAAGGTGGTGATTGACTCCGCTGTCCTGGCGTCGTGAGGGAGTTTGTTCCACCATTGGGGGGCCAGAGCAGCGAACAGTTTTGACTGGGCTGAGCAGGAACTGTACTTCCTCAGTGGTAGGGAGGCGAGCAGGCCAGAGGTGGATGAACGCAGTGCCTTTGTTTGGGTGTAGGGCCTGATCAGAGCCTGGAGGTACTGAGGTGCCGTTCCCCTCACAGCTCCGTAGGCAAGCACCATGGTCTTGTAGCGGATGCGAGCTTCAACTGGAAGCCAGTGGAGAGAGCGGAGGAGCGGGGTGACGTGAGAGAACTTGGGAAGGTTGAACACCAGACGGGCTGCGGCGTTCTGGATGAGTTGTAGGGGTTTAATGGCACAGGCAGGAGCCCAGCCAACAGCGAGTTGCAGTAATCCAGACGGGAGATGACAAGTGCCTGGATTAGGACCTGCGCCGCTTCCTGTGTGAGGCAGGGTCGTACTCTGCGGATGTTGTAGAGCATGAACCTACAGGAACGGGCCACCGCCTGTGATGTTAGTTGAGAAACGACAGGGTGTTGTCCAGGATCACGCCAAGGTTCTTAGCGCTCTGGGAGGAGGACACAATGGAGTTGTCAACCGTGATGGCGAGATCATGGAACGGGCAGTCCTTCCCGGGAGGAAGAGCAGCTCCGTCTTGCCGAGGTTCAGCTTGAGGTGGTGATCCGTCATCCACACTGATATGTCTGCCAGACATGCAGAGATACGATTCGCCACCTGGTCATCAGAAGGGGGAAAGGAGAAGATTAATTGTGTGTCGTCTGCATAGCAATGATAGGAGAGACCATGTGAGGTTATGACAGAGCCAAGTGACTTGGTGTATAGCGAGAATAGGAGAGGGCCTAGAACAGAGCCCTGGGGACACCAGTGGTGAGAGCACGTGGTGTGGAGACGGATTCTCGCCACGCCACCTGGTAGGAGCGACCTGTCAGGTAGGACGCAATCCAAGCGTGGGCTGCGCCGGAGATGCCCAACTCTGAGAGGGGTGGAGAGGAGGATCTGATGGTTCACAGTATCGAAGGCAGCCGATAGGTCTAGAAGGATGAGAGCAGAGGAGAGAGTTAGCTTTAGCAGTGCGCGGAGCGCCTCCGTGATACAGAGAAGAGCAGTCTCAGTTGAATGACTAGTCTTGAAACCTGACTGATATGGATCAGAAGGTCATTCTGAGAGAGATAGCGGGAGAGCTGGCCAAGGGCTGACACGTTCAGAGTTTTGGAGAGAAAAGAAAGAGGGATACTGGTCTGTAGTTGTTGACATCGGAGGGATCAGGTGTAGGTTTTTTCAGAAGGGTGCAACTCTCGCTCTCTTGAAGACGGAAGGGACGTAGCCAGCGGTCAGGGATGAGTTGATGAGCGAGGTGAGGTAAAGGGAGAAGGTCTCCGGAAATGGTCTGGAGAGAGAGAGGAGGGGATAGAGGTCAAGCGGGCAGGTTGTTGGGCGACGGCCCCGTCACAAGGCAGCGAGATTTCATCTGGAGAGGGGAGAAAGAGGTCAGAGCACGGGGGTAGGGCAGTGTGAGCCAGAACCAGCGGTGTCGTTTGACTTAGCAAACGAGGATTGGATGTCGTCGACCTTCTTTTCAAAATGGTTGACGAAGTCATCTGCAGAGAGGATGAGGGGGGGAGGGATTCAGGAGGGAGGAGAAGGTGGCCACAAAGAGCTTCCTAGGGTTAAGGCAGATGCTTGGAATTTAGAGTGGTAGAAAGTATGGCTTTAGCAGCAGAGAGAGAAGAGGAGAGAATGTAGAGAGGGAGGGAGTGAAGGATGCCAGGTCCGCAGAGGCGAGTTTTCCTCCATTTCCGCTCGGCTGCCCGGAGCCCTGTTCTGTGAGCTCGCAATGAGTCGTCGAGCCACGGAGGCGGGAGGGGAGGACCGAGCCGGCCTGGAGGATAGGGGACATAGAGAGTCAAAGGATGCAGAAAGGGAGGAGAGGAGGGTCGAGGAGGCAGAATCAGGAGATAGGTTGGAGAAGGTTTGAGCAGAGGGAAGAGATGATAGGATGGAAGAGGAGAGAGTAGCGGGGGAGAGAGAGCGAAGGTTGGGACGGCGCGATACCATCCGAGTAGGGGCAGTGTGGGAAGTGTTGGATGAGAGCGAGAGGGAAAAGGATACAAGGTAGTGGTCGGAGACTTGGAGGGGAGTTGCAATGAGGTTAGTGGAAGAACAGCATCTAGTAAAGATGAGGTCGAGCGTATTTCCTGCCTTGTGAGTAGGGGGAAGGTGAGAGGGTGAGGTCAAAAGAGGAGAGGAGTGGAAAGAAGGAGGCAGAGAGGAATGAGTCAAAGGTGAAGCGTGGGGAGGTTAAAGTCGGTTAAAGTCGCCCAGAACTGTGAGAGGTGAGCCGTCCTCAGGAAAGGGGCTTATCAAGGCATCAAGCTCATTGCACTAGCACTCACTTCCGTCATCATGAAGTGCTTTGAGAGACTAGTCAAGGACCATATCACCTCCACCCTACCTGACACTAGACCCACTCCAATTTGCTTTCACGCCCAAATAGGTCCACAGACGATGCAATCTCAATCCACACTGCACACTGCCCTAACCCACCTGGACAAGAGGAATACCTATGTGAGAATGCTGTTCATCGACTACAGCTCGGCATTCAACACCATAGTACCCTCCAAGCTCGTCATCAGCTCGAGACCCTGGGTCTCGACCCCGCCCTGTGCAACTGGGTTCTGGACTTCCTGACAGGCCGCCCCCAGGTGGTGAGGGTAGGCAACAACATCTCCTCCCCGTGATCCTCAACGGGGCCCCCTGAGGTGCGTTCTGAGCCCTCTCCTGTACTCCCTGTTCACCACGACTGCGTGGCCATGCACGCCCAACTCAATCATCAGAGTTTGCGAGACTGACACAACAGTGGTAGGCTTGATTACCAACAACGACAGGACGGCCTACAGGGAGGAGGTGAGGCCCTCGGAGTGTGGTGTCAGGAAAATAACCTCACACTCAACGTCAACAAAACTAAGGAGATGATTGTGGACTTCAGGAAAGCAGCAGAGGAACACCCCCTATCCACATCGATGGATCAGTAGTGGAGAGGGTAGCAAGTTTTAAGTTCTCGGCATACACATCACAGACAAACTGAATTGGTCCCTCACACTGACAGCGTCGTGAAGAAGCGCAGCAGCGCCTCTTCAACCTCAGGAGGCTGAAGAAATTCGGCTCACAAAGCACTCACAAACTTCTACAGATGCACAATCGAGAGCATCCTGGCGGGCTGTATCACCGCCTGGTGCACGGCAACTGCTCCGCCCTCAACCGTAAGGCTCTCCAGAGGTAGTGAGGTCTACACAACGGCATCACAGGGGGCAAACTACCTGCCTCCAGGACACCTACACCACCCGATGTTACAGGAAGGCCATAAAGATCATCAAGGACATCAACCACCCGAACCACTGCCTATTTCACCCCGCTATCATCCAGAAGGCGAGGTCAGTACAGGTGCATCAAAACTGGGACCGAGAGACTGAAAAACAGCTTCTATCTAAGGCCATCAGACTGTTAAACAGCCACCATAACATTGAGTGGCTGCTGCCAACACACTGTCATTGACACTGACCCAACTCCAGCCACTTTAATAATGGGAATTGATGGGAAATGATGTAAATATATCACTAGCCACTTTAAACAATGCTACCTTATATAATGTTACTTACCCTACATTATTCATCTCATATGCATATGTATATACTGTACTCTAAGATCATCGACTGCATTCTTATGTCACTAGCCACTTTAACTATGCCACTTTGTTTACTTTGTCTACATACTCATCTCATATGTATACTGTACTCGATACCATCTACTGTATGCTGCTCTGTACCATCACTCATTCATATATCCTTATGTACATATTCCTTATCCCCTTACACTGTGTATAAGACAGTAGTTTTGGAATTATTGGATTAGATTACTTGTTGATTTATTACTGCATTGTCGGAACTAGAAGCACAAGCATTTCGCTACACTCGCATTAACATCTGCTAACCATGTGTATGTGACAAATACAATTTGATTTGATTTGATTTGATTCATTTGATGAACTCCCGAGGGAGGGAACCTGGAGGGCGATAAATGATAAAGGATGTTAAGCTTGAAAGGGCTGGTAACTGTGACAGCAGGAGAAAGAGAGAATGACCACTTGGGGAGATGAGGATCCCGGTGCCACCACCCCGCTGACCAGAAAGCTCTCGGGTGTGTGCGGGGAGCACGTGGGCAGACGAAGAGAGCAGTAGGAGTAGCAGTGTTGTCTGTGGTGATCCATGTTGCCGTCAGTGCCAAGAAGTCGAGGGACTGGAGGGAGGCATAGGCTGAGATGAACTCTGCCTTGTTGGCTGCAGATCGGCAGTTCCAGAGGCTACCGGAGACCTGGAACTCCACGTGGGTCGTGCGCGCTGGGACCACCAGATTAGGGTGATGACGGCCACGCGGTGTGGAGCGTTGTATGGTCTGTGCAGAGAGGAGAGAACAGGGATAGACAGACACACAGTTGACAGGCTACACAAGAGGCTACGCTAATGCAAAGGAGATTGGAATGACAAGTGGACTACACGTCTCAGTGTTCAGAAAGTTAAGTTAAGCTTACGTAGCAAGAATCTTATTGACTAAAATGATTAAAGTGATACAGTACTGCTGAAGTAGGCTAGCTGGCAGAGGCTGCGTTGTTGACTATGTAGGCTGGCTGGCAGTGGCTGCGTTGTTGACACTACACTAATCAAGTCTACATTTCCGTTGAGTGTAATAGTTTCTACTGTGCTGCTATCCGGGCTAGCTGGCTAGCTGGCAGTGTTGATTACGTTACGTTTGCGTTAAAAGAACGACACCAGCTGGCCAGCTAACCTAGGAAATCGCTCTAGACTACACAATTATCTTTGATACAAAGCGGCTATGTAGCTAGCTATGTAGCTAGCTACGATCAAACAAATCAAGCCGTTGTACTGTAATGAAATGAAATGAAAAATGTGATACTACCTGTGGAGCGAGCGAAATGCGCCCGGGTTGTTGAGTGCGGAAGTTCTGTTCGGTAGCGTTGGCTAGCTGTTGGCTAGCTAGCAGTGTCTCCTACGTTAAGGACGACAAATAGCTGGCTAGCTAACCTCGGTAAATTAAGATAATCACTCTAAAACTACACACTCTAAACTACACAATTATCTTGGATACGAAGACAGCAAAGACAACTATGTAGCTAGCTAACACTACACTAATCAAGTCGTTCAGTTGAGTGTAATAGTTGTGCTGCTAATCGGTAGACGGTGGACGTTAGCTAGCTGGCTAGCTGCAGGGCAGATAGCAGTGTAGACTGCGTTAGGACGACGAAATACGATAATTACACAATTATCTATGATACAAAGACGGCTATGTAGCTAGCTAAGAAGAAATTGCTAAGATTAGACAAATCAAACCGTTGTACTATAATGAAATGTAATACTACCTGCGGACCGAGTGCGGATGCGACCGCTCGCTCCAACCCGGAAGTAAAAAAAAAAAAACCATAGGGTTTTGTTCACTCTACTCCCTTCATACCATAGGGTTCTGTTCACTCTACTCCCTTCATACCATAGGGTTCTGTTCACTCTACTCCCTTCATACCATAGGGTTCTGTTCACTCTACTCCCTTCATACCAGGGTTCTGTTCATCCTTCATACCATAGGGTTCTGTTCCTCTACTCCTTCATACCATAGGGTTCTGTTCATCCTTCATACCATAGGGTTTCTGTTCTCCTTCATACCATAGGTTCTGTTCACTCTACTCCTTCATACCATAGGTTCTGTTCATCCTTCATACCATAGGGTTCTGTCCACTCTACTCCCTTCATACCAGGGTTCTGTTCATCCTTCATACCATAGGTTCTGTTCACTCTTACTCCCTTCATACCATAGGGTTCTGGTCATCCTTCATACCATAGGGTTCTGTTCATCCTTCATACCATAGGGTTCTGTTCATCCTTCATACCATAGGGTTCTGTTCACTCTAGGGTTCTCATCCTTCATACCTAGGTTCTGGTCATCCTTCATACCATAGGTTCTGTTCATCCTTCATACCAGGGTTCTGTTCATCCTTCATACCATAGGGTTCTGTTCACTCTACTCCCTTCATACCATAGGGTTCTGGTCATCCTTCATACCATAGAGGTTCTGTTCACTCAGTCCCTTCATACCATAGGGTTCTGTTCATCCTTCATACCAGCAGATGGTTCTGTTCACTCCTTTATACCACACGGGTTCTGTTCACATACACACCATAGGGTTCTGTTCACTCCTTCATACCATACCAGGGTTCTGTTCCATTCAACTCTACTGTTCATTGACCATAGGTTCTGTTCACTCAACTCCCTTCATATCATAGGGTTCTGTTCACTCTACCCTTCTGTTCTACCATAGGGTTCTGTTCTCCTCCTAGACCCTTCATACCATAGGGTTCTGGTCATGACTAGTGCACTATATAGAGGACAGGGTGTCATTAGGGACTCAGTCCAGGAGACTGTCTGTAGAGAATAAGGGGGCCAGTTGTTCATTGGGAAACTGCTCTGTAGACCAAGCAGATGGCTTCCTCCTTGTGAAACACCAAGTTTGAACATTCCTGGATATTTATGACCTGTTATACACACACACGCACACACACACTGTACACACACACACACTCATATATGCACGGACATTCTGCACACACACACTGTGAACATACAGACATGCAATGTGTTTGCCATTCAACTCTACTGTAAGTTATTGATCTCCACTTGAGAAATATATGCTTTGAGACCCATCATTCAAATGACTGGATCATTAACCAGACAGTTCTGTTCTCCCTGTGAGACCCAGTTCTGTTCTCCCTGTGAGACCCAGTTCTGTTCTCCCTGTGAGACCCAGTTCTGTTCTTGAGACCCAGTTCTGTTCTCCTGTGAGACCCAGTTCTGTTCTCCTGTGAGACCCAGTTCTGTTCTCCCTCTGTGACCCAGTTCTGTTCTCCTGTGAGACCCAGTTCTGTTCTCCCTGTGAGACCCAGTTCTGTTCTCCCTGTGTGGCCCAGTTCTGTTCTCCCTGTGAGACCCAGTTCTGTTCTCCCTGTGAGACCCAGTTCGGTTCTCCCTGTGAGACCCAGTTCATTCTGTGAGACCCAGTTCTCCCTGTGAGACCCAGTTCTGTTCTCCCTGTGAGACCCAGTTCTGCTCCCTGTGAGACCCAGTTCTGTTCTCCCTGTGAGACCCAGTTCTGTTCCCTGTGAGACCCAGTTCTGTTCTCCTGTGAGACCCAGTTCTGTTCTCCCTGTGTGGCCCAGTTCTGTTCTCCCTGTGAGACCCAGTTCTGTTCTCCTGTGAGACCCAGTTCTGTTCTCCTGTGAGACCCAGTTCTCCCTGTGAGACCCAGTTCACCCTGTGAGACCCAGTTCTCCCTGTGAGACCCAGTTCTGTTCTCCTGTGAGACCCAGTTCTGCTCTCCTGTGAGACCCAGTTCTGCTCTCCCTGTGAGACCCAGTTCTGTTCTCCCTGTGTGACCCAGTTCTGTTCTCCCTGTGAGACCCAGTTCTGTTCTCCCTGTGAGACCCAGTTCTGTTCTCCTGTGAGACCCAGTTCTGTTCTCCCTGTGAGACCCAGTTCTGTTCTCCCTGTGTGGCCCAGTTCTGTTCTCCCTGTGAGACCCAGTTCTGTTCTCCCTGTGAGACCCAGTTCTGTTCTCCCTGTGAGACCCAGTTCTCCCTGTGAGACCCAGTTCTCCCTGTGAGACCCAGTTCACCCTGTGAGACCCAGTTCTCCCTGTGAGACCCAGTTCTGTTCTCCCTGTGAGACCCAGTTCTGCTCTCCCTGTGAGACCCAGTTCTGTTCTCCCTGTGAGACCCAGTTCTGTTCTCCCTGTGAGACCCAGTTCTGCTCTCCCTGTGAGACCCAGTTCTGTTCTCCCTGTGAGACCCAGTTCTGTTCTCCCTGTGAGACCCAGACACAGCATTGTATCATCTCTGCCCATCTACATTGGTCTAGTCTCTGTGTTCCCTCTGTGAGTTGCTGACACCATTCTGCACGCAGGTACACACACACTCATACCCACACACACACACACACACACACACACACACACACACACACACACACACACACACACACACACACACACATACCCAGCTCCTCTAACAACAACTAGTGGTACAGACTGGACTGGGCTGGGAAAATGTCTGGACTGGACTAAACTGGACTGGATTGGACTAGACTGGACTTTGTCTGAGCTGGACTGGGGGAATGTCTGGACTGGACTAGACTGGACTAGACTGGACTGGGGGAATGTCTGGACTAGACTAGACTGGATTGGACTAGACTGGACTTTGTCTGAGCTGGACTGGGGGAATGTCTGGACTGGACTAGACTAGACTGGGCTGGGGGAATGCTGGGACTAGACTAGACTGGATTGGACTGGACTTTGTCTGGAGCAAATGTCTGGACTGGACTGGGCTGGGCTGAGCTGGACTAGACTGGGCTGGGCAAATGGACTGGACTGTGACTGGACTAGACTGGGCTGGACTGGACTGTGCTGGGCTGGGCTGAGCTAGACTGGACTGGGCTGGGCTGAGCTAGACTAGACTAGACTGGACTAGACTGGACTACACTAGACTAGACTGGACTGGGCTCTTCTCTCTACACTGCAGCATATTCTATGTCCCCAGTTAGAGCTGATACTGGGGGTTTTGTCTGTGTCTGGACATGTCCTTGTCCTAAGAACACACCCTCCTGTAGTCTTGAGTGATCAGGTGCTATAACAGGTATGTGTTGGCCCCACTCAGCCCTGTTACTCTCAGCCCTGTTCCACTCAGCCCTGTTACTCTCAGCCCTGTTCCACTCAGCCCTGTTCCACTCAGCCCTGTTCCACTCAGCCCTGTTACTCTCAGCCCTGTTCCACTCAGCCCTGTTCCACTCAGCCCTGTTACTCTCAGCCCTGTTACTCTCAGCCCTGTTCCACTCAGCCCTGTTCCACTCAGCCCTGTTCCACTCAGCTCTGTTACTCCCAGCCCTGTTCCACTCAGCCCTGTTCCACTCAGCTCTGTTACTCTCAGCCCTGTTCCACTCAGCCCTGTTCACTCAGCCCTGTTACACTCAGCCCTGTTCCACTCAGCTCTGTTATCTAACTCCCTCCCCTGTATCTCTCAGGTGTTAGAACTAGTGTAGTCTGTATGTTCTACCTGTCCTCTCCCCCTGTATCTCTCCAGGTGTTAGGACTAGTGTAGTCCCTGTTATCTACCTGTCCTCTCCCCCTGTATCTCTCCAGGTGTTAGGACTAGTGTAGTCTGTATGTTATCCCTGTCCTCTCTCCCCTGTATCTCTCCAGGTGTTAGGACTAGTGTAGTCTGTATGTTATCTACCTGTCCTCTCCCCCTGTATCTCTCCAGGTGTTAGGACTAGTGTAGTCTGTATGTTATCTACCTGTCCTCTCCCCCTGTATCTCTCCAGGTGTTAGGACTAGTGTAGTCTGTATGTTATCTAACTGTCCTCTCCCCCTGTATCTCTCCAGACAGGTGTTAGGACTAGTGTAGTCTGTATGTTATCTACCTGTCCTCTCCCCTGTATCTCTCCAGGTGTTAGGACTAGTGTAGTCTGTATGTTATCTACCTGTCCTCTCCCCTGTATCTCTCCAGACAGGTGTTAGGACTAGTGTAGTCTGTATGTTATCTACCTGTCCTCTCCCCCTGTATCTCTCCAGACAGGTGTTAGGACTAGTGTAGTCTGTATGTTATCTACCTGTCCTCTCCCCCTGTATCTCTCCAGGTGTTAGGACTAGTGTAGTCTGTATGTTATCTACCTGTCCTCTCCCCTGTATCTCTCCAGGTGTTAGGACTAGTGTAGTCTGTATGTTATCTACCTGTCCTCTCCCCCTGTATCTCTCCAGGTGTTAGGACTAGTGTAGTCTGTATGTTATCTACCTGTCCTCTCCCCCTGTATCTCTCCAGGTGTTAGGACTAGTGTAGTCTGTATGTTATCTACCTGTCCTCTCCCCCTGTATCTCTCCAGACAGGTGTTAGGACTAGTGTAGTCTGTATGTTATCTACCTGTCCTCTCCCCCTGTATCTCTCCAGGTGTTAGGACTAGTGTAGTCTGTATGTTATCTACCTGTCCTCTCCCCCTGTATCTCTCCAGGTGTTAGGACTAGTGTAGTCTGTATGTTATCTACCTGTCCTCTCCCCTGTATCTCTCCAGACAGGTGTTAGGACTAGTGTAGTCTGTATGTTATCTACCTGTCCTCTCCCCCTGTATCTCTCCAGGTGTTAGGACTAGTGTAGTCTGTATGTTATCTACCTGTCCTCTCCCCTGTATCTCTCCCAGGTGTTAGGACTAGTGTAGTCTGTATGTTATCTACCTGTCCTCTCCCCTGTATCTCTCCAGGTGTTAGGACTAGTGTAGTCTGTATGTTATCTACCTGTCCTCTCCCCTGTATCTCTCCAGGTGTTAGGACTAGTGTAGTCTGTATGTTATCTACCTGTCCTCTCCCCTGTATCTCTCCAGACAGGTGTTAGGACTAGTGTAGTCTGTATGTTATCTAACTGTCCCTCCCCTGTATCTCTCCAGGTGTTAGGACTAGTGTAGTCTGTATGTTATCTACCTGTCCTCTCCCCGTATCTCTCCCTAGTGTAGTCTGTATGTTATCTAACTGTCCTCTCCCCGTATCTCTCCAGGTGTTAGGACTAGTGTAGTCTGTATGTTATCTACCTGTCCTCCCCTGTATATCTCCCAGGTGTTAGGACTAGTGTAGTCTGTATGTTATCTACCTGTCCTCTCCCCTGTATCTCTCCAGGTGTTAGGACTAGTGTAGTCTGTATGTTATCTAACTGTCCTCTCCCCGTATCTCTCAGACAGGTGTTAGGACTAGTGTAGTCTGTATGTTATCTACCTGTCCTCTCCCCTGTATCTCTCCAGGTGTTAGGACTAGTGTAGTCTGTATGTTATCTACCTGTCCTCTCCCCTGTATCCCTCCAGACAGGTGTTAGGACTAGTGTAGTCTGTATGTTATCTACCTCGTCCTCTCCCCTGTATCTCTCCAGGTGTTAGGACTAGTGTAGTCTGTATGTTATCTACCCGTCCTCTCCCCCTGTATCTCTCCAGACAGGTGCTAACTGTCTGTATGTTATCTACCTGTCCTCTCCCCTGTATCCCAGGTGTTAGGACTAGTGTAGTCTGTATGTTATCTACCTGTCCTCTTCCCCTGTATCTCTCCAGGTGTTAGACTAGTGTAGTCTGTATGTTATCTACCTGTCCTCTCCTGTATCTCAGACAGGTGTTAGGACTAGTGTAGTCTGTATATTTATCTAACTGTCCTCTCCTGTATCTCTCCAGACAGGTGTTAGGACTAGTGTGATCTGTATGTTATCTAACTGTCCTCTCCCTGTATCTCTCCAGGTGTTAGGACTAGTGTAGTCTGTATGTTATCTACCTGTCCTCTCCCCTGTATCCCTCCAGACAGGTGTTAGGACTAGTGTAGTCTGTATTATCTATCTGTCCTCTCCCCTGTATCTCTCCAGGTGTTAGGACTAGTGTAGTCTGTATGTTATCTAACTGTCCTCTCCCCTGTATCTCTCCAGACAGGTGTTAGGACTAGTGTAGTCTGTATGTTATCTACCTGTCCTCTCCCCTGTATCTCTCCAGACAGGTGTTAGGACTAGTGTAGTCTGTATGTTATCTACCTGTCCTCTCCCCTGTATCTCTCCAGACAGTGTTAGGACTAGTGTAGTCTGTATGTTAATCTACCTGTCCTCTCCCCTGTATTCTCCAGGTGTTAGGACTAGTGTAGTTCGTATGTTATCTACCTGTCCTTCCCCTGTATCTCTCCAGGTGTTAGGGACTAGTGTAGTCTGTATGTTATCTACCTGTCCTCTCCCCTGCATCTCCAGCCAGGATGTTAGAACTAGTGTAGTCTGTATGTTATCTACCTGTCCTCTCCCCTGTATCTCCAGACAGGTGTTAGGACTAGTGTAGTCTGTATAGTTATCTCAACTGTCCTCTCCCCCTGTATCTCTCCAGGTGTTAGGACTAGTGTAGTCTGTATGTTATCTACCTGTCCTCTCCCCTGTATCTCTCCAGACAGGTGTTGGGACTAGTGTAGTCTGTATGTTATCTAACTGCTGTCCCCTACCCTGTATCTCCAGACAGGTGTTAGGACTAGTGTAGTCTGTATGTTTATCCACCTGTCCTCCCCTGCATTCTCCAGACAGGTGTTAGGACTAGTGTAGTCTGTATGTTATCTACCTGTCCTCTCCCCTGTACTCTCTCAGACAGGTGTTAGGACTAGTGTAGTCTGTATGTTATCTACCTGTCCTTCCCCCTGTATCTCTCCAGGTGTTAGGACTAGTGTA
>NW_027038075.1:0-25457 GCF_034236695.1 Oncorhynchus nerka | reverse complement strand
ACACTGGAGGAGCTGGTCCTGCTGACTGTCACCTACCCTGGAGGTATCTAATCTAACCCTAACCTAACCATACCTAATACAACACAACACACTGGAGGACCTGGTCCTGCTGACTGTCACCTACCCTGGAGGTATTTAATCTAACCCTAACCTAACCATACCTAATACAACACAACACACTGGAGGAGCTGGTCCTGCTGGCTGTCACCTACCCTGGAGGTATCTAATCTAACCCTAACCTAACCATACCTAATACAACACAACACACTGGAGGAGCTGGTCCTGCTGACTGTCACCTACCCTGGAGGTATCTAACTAACCCTAACCTAACCATACCTAATACAACACAACACACTGGAGGAGCTGGTCCTGCTGACTGTCACCTACCCTGGAGGTCTAATCTAATCTAACCCTAACCCTAACCATACCTAATACAACACACACAACACACTGGAGGAGCTGGTCCTGCTGACTGTCACCTACCCTGGAGGTATCTAATCTAACCCTAACCTAACCATACCTAATACAACACAACACACTGGAGGAGCTGGTCCTGCTGACTGTCACCTACCCTGGAGGTATCTAATCTAACCCTAACCTAACCATACCTAATACAACACAACACACTGGAGGAGCTGGTCCTGCTGACTGTCACCTACCCTGGAGGTATCTAATCTAACCCTAACCTAACCATACACACACAACACACTGGAGGAGCTGGTCCTCCTGACTGTCACCTACCCTGGAGGTATCTAATCTAACCCTAACCTAACCATACCTAATACAACACAACACACTGGAGGAGCTGGTCCTGCTGACTGTCACCTACCCTGGAGGTATCTAATCTAATCTAACCCTAACCTAACCATACCTAATACAACACAACACACTGGAGGAGCTGGTCCTGCTGACTGTCACCTACCCTGGAGGTATCTAATCTAACCCTAACCTAACCATACCTAATACAACACAACACACTGGAGGAGCTGGTCCTGCTGACTGTCACCTACCCTGGAGGTATCTAATCTAACCCTAACCTAACCATACCTAATACAACACAACACACTGGAGGAGCTGGTCCTGCTGGCTGTCACCTACCCTGGAGGTATCTAATCTAACCCTAACCTAACCATACCTAATACAACACAACACACTGGAGGAGCTGGTCCTGCTGACTGTCACCTACCCTGGAGGTATCTAATCTAACCCTAACCTAACCATACCTAATACAACACAACACACTGGAGGAGCTGGTCCTGCTGACTGTCACCTACCCTGGAGGGATCTAATCTAACCCTAACCTAACCATACCTAATACAACACAACACACTGGAGGAGCTGGTCCTGCTGTCACTGTCACCTACCGTGGAGGTCCTGCTGATCACCTAATATCTAATCTAACCCTAACCTAACCATACCTAATACAACACAACACACTGGAGGAGCTGGTCCTGCTGACTGTCACCTACCCTGGAGGTATCTATTCTAACCCTAACCTAACCATACACACACAACACACTGGAGGAGCTGGTCCTGCTGACTGTCACCTACCCTGGAGGTATCTATTCTAACCCTAACCTAACCATACCTAATACAACACAACACACTGGAGGAGCTGGTCCTGCTGACTGTCACCTACCCTGGAGGTATCTATTCTAACCCTAACCTAACCATACCTAATACAACACAACACACTGGAGGAGCTGGTCCTGCTGACTGTCACCTACCGTGGAGGTATCTAATCTAACCCTAACCTAACCATACCTAATACAACACAACACACTGGAGGAGCTGGTCCTGCTGGCTGTCACCTACCCTGGAGGTATCTATTCTAACCCTAACCTAACCATACACACACAACACACTGGAGGAGCTGGTCCTGCTGACTGTCACCTACCCTGGAGGTATCCTAACCCTAACCTAACCATACCTAACAACACAACACACTGGAGGAGCTGGTCCTGCTGACTGTCACCTACCCTGGAGGTATCTAATCTAACCCTAACCTAACCATACCTAATACAACACAACACACTGGAGGAGCTGGTCCTGCTGACTGTCACCTACCCTGGAGGTATCTAATCTAACCCTAACCTAACCATACCTAATACAACACAACACACTGGAGGAGCTGGTCCTGCTGACTGTCACCTACCCTGGAGGTATCTAATCTAACCCTAACCTAACCATACCTAATACAACACAACACACTGGAGGAGCTGGTCCTGCTGACTGTCACCTACCCTGGAGGTATCTAATCTAACCCTAACCTAACCATACCTAATACAACACAACACACTGGAGGAGCTGGTCCTGCTGACTGTCACCTACCCTGGAGGTATCTAATCTAACCCTAACCTAACCATACCTAATACAACACAACACACTGGAGGAGCTGGTCCTGCTGACTGTCACCTACCCTGGAGGTATCTAATCTAACCCTAACCTAACCATACCTAATACAACACAACACACTGGAGGAGCTGGTCCTGCTGACTGTCACCTACCCTGGAGGTATCTAATCTAACCCTAACCTAACCATACCTAATACAACACAACACACTGGAGGAGCTGGTCCTGCTGGCTGTCACCTACCCTGGAGGTATCTAATCTAACCCTAACCTAACCATACACACACAACACACTGGAGGAGCTGGTCCTGCTGACTGTCACTGTCACCCCTAACCCCTATGGAGGGTCCTGCTGACTGTCTACCCTGAGGTCTAACCCTAACCTAACCATACCTAATACAACACAACACACTGGAGGAGCTGGTCCTGCTGACTGTCACCTACCCTGGAGGTATCTAATCTAACCCTAACCTAACCATACCTAATACAACACAACACACTGGAGGAGCTGGTCCTGCTGACTGTCACCTACCCTGGAGGTATCTAATCTAACCCTAACCTAACCATACCTAATACAACACAACACACTGGAGGAGCTGGTCCTGCTGACTGTCACCTACCCTGGAGGTATCTAATCTAACCCTAACCTAACCATACCTAATACAACACAACACACTGGAGGAGCTGGTCCTGCTGACTGTCACCTACCCTGGAGGTATCTAATCTAACCCTAACCTAACCATACCTAATACAACACAACACACTGGAGGAGCTGGTCCTGCTGACTGTCACCTACCCTGGAGGTATCTAATCTAACCCTAACCTAACCATACCTAATACAACACAACACACTGGAGGAGCTGGTCCTGCTGACTGTCACCTACCCTGGAGGTATCTAATCTAACCCTAACCCTAACCATACCTAATACAACACAACACACTGGAGGAGCTGGTCCTGCTGATGTCACCTACCCTGGAGGTATCTAATCTAACCCTAACCTAACCATACCTAATACAACACAACACACTGGAGGAGCTGGTCCTGCTGACTGTCACCTACCCTGGAGGTATCTAATCTAACCCTAACCTAACCATACCTAATACAACACAACACACTGGAGGAGCTGGTCCTGCTGACTGTCACCTACCCTGGAGGTATCTAATCTAACCCTAACCTAAATACAACACACTGGAGGAGCACCTACCTAATACAACACAACACACTGGAGGAGCTGGTCCTGCTGACTGTCACCTACCCTGGAGGTATCTAATCTAACCCTAACCTAACCATACCTAATACAACACAACACACTGGAGGAGCTGGTCCTGCTGACTGTCACCTACCCTGGAGGTATCTAATCTAACCCTAACCTAACCATACCTAATACAACACAACACACTGGAGGAGCTGGTCCTGCTGACTGTCACCTACCCTGGAGGTATCTAATCTAACCCTAACCTAACCATACCTAATACAACACAACACACTGGAGGAGCTGGTCCTGCTGACTGTCACCTACCCTGGAGGTATCTAATCTAACCCTAACCTAACCATACCTAATACAACACAACACACTGGAGGAGCTGGTCCTGCTGACTGTCACCTACCCTGGAGGTATCTAATCTAACCCTAACCTAACCATACCTAATACAACACAACACACTGGAGGAGCTGGTCCTGCTGACTGTCACCTACCCTGGAGGTATCTAATCTAACCCTAACCTAACCATACCTAATACAACACACTGGAGGAGCTGGTCCTGCTGGCTGTCACCTACCCTGGAGGTAACTAACCACAACTTAACACACATGGATTCACCAGAGTTTCAATGGTCTGTCTGTCTGACCGCCTGCTTGTCGAAATCATATCAAATCGAACGTTTTTTAGTCACATACACAGATTTGCAGATGTTACCACAAGTGCAGCGAAATGCTTGTGTTTCTAGCTCCAACTGTGCAGTAATACCTACACACACACAGAATCCAGAAAAATACAGAGAACTTAGGAAATATCAGAACAAGCAATGTTATATTTGAGATTCTTCAAAGTAACCACCCTTTGCCTTGACGACAGCTTTGCTCACTCTTAGCAACCAGGTTCATGAGGTAGTCACCTGGAAGGCATTCCAATTAACAGGTGTCTTGTTAAAAGTTCATTTGTGGAATTTCGTTCCTTCTTAATGTGTTTGAGCCAATCAGTTATGTTGTGACAAGGTAGGGGTGGTATGCAGAAGATAGTCCTATTTGGTCAAATACCAAGTGCATATTATGGCAAGAACATCTCAAATAAGCAAAGAGAAATTACAGCCATCCTTACTTTAAGACATGAAGGTCAGTCAATGCGGAACATTTCATGAACTTCAAGAAAGCTTCTTCAAGTGCAGTCGCAAAACCATCAAGCGCTATGAAGAAACTGTCTCTCATGAGGACCGTCACAGGAAAGGAAGACTCAGAGTTAACTCTGCTGCAGAGGATACGTTTATTAGAGTTAACTGCACCTCAGATTGCAGCCCAAATAAATGCTTCACAGAGTTCAAGTAACAGACATCTCAACATCAACTGTTCAGAGGAGACTGAGTGAATCAGTCCTTCATGGTCGAATTGCTGCAAGGAAACCACTACTAAAATACACCAATAAGAAGAAGAGACTTGCTTGGGCCAAGAAACACGAGCAATGGACATTAGACCAGAGATTGTTCATGTAGAACAGAACCAACCCTACACTGACTGACTACAGTAGAACAACCCTACACTGAACCAACCCTACACTGACTGACTACAGTAGAACAGAACAGAACCAACCCAACCCTACACTGACACTACAGTAGAACAGACCAACCCTACACTGACTGACACAGTAGAACAGAACCAACCCTACACTGACTGACTACAGTAGAACAGAACCAACCCTACACTGACTGACACATGTAGAACAGAACCAACCCTACACTGACTGACTCATGTAGAACAGAACCAACCCTACACTGACTGACTCATGTAGAACAGAACCAACCCTACACTGACTGACTACAGTAGAACAGAACCAACCCTACACTGACTGACTACAGAACCAACCCTACACTGACTGACTACAGTAGAACAGAAGCAACCCTACACTGACTGACTACAGTAGAACAGAACCAACCCTACACTGACTGACTCATGTAGAACAGAACCAACCCTACACTGACTGACTACAGTAGAACAGAACCAACCCTACACTGACTGACTCATGTAGAACAGAACCAACCCTACACTGACTGACTACAGTAGAACAGAACCAACCCTACACTGACTGACTACAGTAGAACAGAACCAACTCTACACTGACTGACTACAGTAGAACAGAACCAACCCTACACTGACTGACTACAGTAGAACAGAACCAACCCTACACTGACTGACTACAGTAGAACAGAACCAACCCTACACTGACTGACTACAGTAGAACAGAACCAACTCTACACTGACTGACTACAGTAGAACGGAAGCAACCCTACACTGACTGACTACAGTAGAACAGAACCAACCCTACACTGACTGACTCATGTAGAACAGAACCAACCCTACACTGACTGACTACAGTAGAACAGAACCAACCCTACACTGACTGACTACAGTAGAACAGAACCAACTCTACACTGACTGACTACTGTAGAACAGAACCAACCCGCCACTGGGACACTTATCTACCCCAGATAGCAGGTGTCACGCTGGCTGACATATTTCTAATGGCTGTGCTGTGTGTGATGCTTCCTCTCTCCAGAGAAACTGCTCCTGAAGCCTCAGGACAGGCTCTACTCTGATTCGCTGACAGCAGTGGGGAGGCTGCACGTGTGCAGAAAGGACCTGAGTGAAGTCATGGTAGGAATCACAATGAGTCCACTTCAATGCAGTTCCTCAGCAGGCTACAATGTGAATGAATCTAGCAGAGGTGACAGTCCTCAGGCCTCCTATCAAGCTACTTCTGCATTTGGTTTATCACATTATATTCCTGATTCCTACTGGATATGCTTCCAGCCTATATCCCACAGGGTCATATCACAGCAGAAAAGAACATGTTCTAACATGCCCCAACAGAACATAACATATTCCTTTCTCCTCTCAGAGCCCGTTCACAGACAACGCAGAGCTACAACAGAGGTCAGCTCGCATGCTGAGTATGAACACATGGGACGTGGCTGTCACCCTTACAAACTTTGACTGGAGTGTCTTCAACTCAATACATGAGGTCCGTGACATCAACTTTTGTCCATCACCTAGACTATGCATGCGTCCCAGTTGGCACCCGATTCACTATAGTGCACCTTTTTACCAGGGCCCATAGAGCTCTGGTCAAAAGTAGTGCACTATAAAGGGAATAGGGTGCCATTTAGGATACAGTTAAAGATATTAGTGATTCAAAGCTTTCTACAAGCTCACCCGTGTCCTGTCCTGTCTCTCTCCACTACAGCAAGAGCTGGTGTACTTCACGTTCAGCCGTCATGCCAGCAGTGGCCACACGGTGGCGCTGGAGCTGCTGCTGCAGCGCTGCAATGAGGTACAGCTGTGGGTGATGACAGAAGTCCTGATGTGTCCTACGCTCTGCAACAGAGTCCAGCTCATCAAGAAGTTCATCAAAATCGCTGCCCAGTGAGCTCTCTTCTCTTCTCTAATCTTCTCTTCTCTGACCACAACATAGTGGGCTCCAGCATTTAGAGCAGTGTTGTTACATCCTCAAAATGTGATGTCTTCTTCTACAGAAGTAGAGCAGTATGATTGGTCCATTTCACTAAGGGCCCAATACTTCAACTACAGAACTCTGCACAACACTCTATTATAGTGAGGTCTGCATGGACAGGATGCCCCCTCCTGTGGTTTAGTGAGGAATTGCAGTTTGTATTTCTGTATCATCACTGTATGAAGCTGGTGTTAACAGTGTGTCACTCTTTATTTCCTCAGCTGTAAAGCCCAGAGGAACCTCAACTCTTTCTTTGCCATCGTTATGGGTCTGAACACCGCAGCAGTTAGCCGCCTCAGTCAGACCTGGGAGGTCAGTGTTTGTCTGCTTCTGTATGTGACTATTTGTGATGGGATGTCTTTTAAGCTTTTCAGATAAACTGGTCTTGATTGTCTTTTGCCAAGGGACAGTTTGAAATGTACTGTTTAGATCAAAATAGGAGAGAGTTGTCAAACTTTTTGTTGTTGCTTTGAGTATTATTTTATTTTAGATTTCTTTGGCACAGGGGAGGGTAGTGTGTTTTATTGGGCAGAGGGGAGGGTAGTGTGTTTTTATTGGGCAGAGGGGAGGTTAGTGTGTTTTTATTGGGCAGAGGGAGGGTAGTGTGTTTTTTTGGGCAGAGGGGAGGGTAGTGTGTTTTTATTGGGCAGAGGGGAGGGTAGTGTGTTTTTATTGGGCAGAGGGGAGGGTAGTGTGTTTTTATTGGGCAGAGGGGAGGGTAGTGTGTTTTTATTGGGCAGAGGGAGGGTAGTGTGTTTTTATTGGGCAGAGGGAGGGTAGTGTGTTTTTATTGGGCACAGAGGAGGAGGGTAGTGTGTTTTTATTGGGCAGAGGGGTGGGTAGTGTGTTTTTATTGGGCAGAGGGGAGGGTAGTGTGTTTTATTGGGCACAGAGGAGGGTAGTGTGTTTTTATTGGCCACAGAGGAGGGTAGTGTGTTTTTATTGGGCACAGAGGAGGGTAGTGTGTTTTTATTGGCCACAGAGGAGGGTAGTGTGTTTTTATTGGGCACAGAGGAGGGTAGTGTGTTTTATTGGGGACAGAGGAGGGTAGGGTGTTTTTATTGGGCACAGAGGAGGGTAGTGTGTTTTATTGGTCACAGAGGAGGGTAGTGTGTTTTTATTGGGCACAGAGGAGGGTAGTGTGTTTTTATTGGGCACAGAGGAGGGTAGTAGTGTGTTTTTTTTATTAGGCCACAGAGGAGGGTAGTGTGTTTTTATTGGGCACAGAGGAGGGTAGTGTGTTTTTATTGGGCACAGAGGAGGGTAGTGTGTTTTTATTGGGCACAGAGGAGGGTAGTGTGTTTTTATTGGGCACAGAGGAGTGTGTTTTTTATTGGCCACAGAGAGGAGAGTAGTGTGTTTTTATTGGGCACAGAGGAGAGTAGTGTGTTTTTATTGGGCACAGAGGAGGGTAGTGTGTTTTTATTGGGCACAGAGGAGGGTAGTGTGTTTTTATTGGCCACGGAGGAGGAGTGTGTAGTGTGTTTTTATTGGGCACAGAGGAGGGTAGTGTGTTTTTATTGGGCACAGAGGAGGGTAGTGTGTTTTTATTGGGCACAGAGGAGAGTGTGTTTTTATTGGGCACAGAGGAGGGTAGTGTGTTTTTATTGGGCACAGAGGAGAGTAGTGTGTTTTTATTGGGCACAGAGGAGGGTAGTGTGTTTTATTGGGGACAGAGGAGGGTAGGGTGTTTTTATTGGGCACAGAGGAGGGTAGTGTGTTTTATTGGTCACAGAGGAGGGTAGTGTGTTTTTATTGGGCACAGAGGAGGGTAGTGAGTTTTTATTGGGCACAGAGGAGAGTAGTGTGTTTTTATTAGTCACAGAGGAGGGTAGTGTGTTTTTATTAGTCACAGAGGAGGGTAGTGTGTTTTTATTGGGCACAGAGGAGGGTAGTGTGTTTTTATTGGGCACAGAGGAGGGTAGTGTGTTTTTATTGGGCACAGAGGAGGGTAGTGTGTTTTTATTGGGCACAGAGGAGGGTAGTGTGTTTTTATTGGGCACAGAGGAGAGTAGTGTGTTTTTATTGGGCACAGGGGAGAGTAGTGTGTTTTTATTGGGCACAGAGGAGAGTAGTATGTTTTTATTGGGCACAGAGGAGGGTAGTGTGTTTTTATTGGCCACGGAGGAGGGTAGTGTGTTTTTATTGGCCACGGAGGAGAGTAGTGTGTTTTTATTGGGCACAGAGGAGAGTAGTGTGTTTTTATTGGGCACAGAGGAGGGTAGTGTGTTTTTATTAGTGTGTTTTTATTGGGCACGGAGGAGGGTAGTGTGTTTTTATTGGGCACAGAGGAGAGTAGTGTGTTTTTATTGGGCACAGAGGAGAGTAGTGTGTTTTATGGGGCACAGAGGAGGGTAGTGTGTTTTATTGGGCACAGAGGAGGGTAGTGTGTTTTTATTGGGCACAGAGGAGGGTAGTGTGTTTTTATTGGGCACAGAGGAGGGTAGTGTGTTTTTATTGGGCACAGAGGAGAGTAGTGTGTTTTTATTGGGCACAGAGGAGGGTGTGTTTTTTATTGGGCACAGAGGAGGGTAGTGTGTTTTTATTGGCCACAGAGGAGGGTAGTGTGTTTTTATTGGGCACAGAGGAGGGTAGTGTGTTTTTATTGGGCACAGAGGAGGGTAGTGTGTTTTTATTGGGCACAGAGGAGAGTAGTGTGTTTTTATTGGGCACAGAGGAGAGTAGTGTGTTTTTATTGGGCACAGAGGAGGGTAGTGTGTTTTTATTGGGCACAGAGGAGGGTAGTGTGTTTTATTGGCCACAGAGGAGGGTAGTGTGTTTTTATTGGCCACAGAGGAGAGTAGTGTGTTTTTATTGGGCACAGAGGAGGGTAGTGTGTTTTATTGGCCACAGAGGAGGGTAGTGTGTTTTTATTGGGCACAGAGGAGGGTAGTGTGTTTTTATTGGGCACAGAGGAGGGTAGTGTGTTTTTATTGGCCACAGAGGAGGGTAGTGTGTTTTTATTGGTCACAGAGGAGGGTAGTGTGTTTTTATTGGCCACAGAGGAGGGTAGTGTGTTTTTATTGGGCACAGAGGAGGGTAGTGTGTTTTTATTGGGCACAGAGGAGGGTAGTGTGTTTTTATTGGTCACAGAGGAGGGTAGTGTGTTTTTATTGGGCACAGAGGAGGTCACAGAGGAGGGTAGTGTGTTTTATTGGCCACAGAGGAGGGTAGTGTGTTTTTATTGGCCACAGAGGAGGGTGTTTTTATTGGCCACAGAGGAGAGTAGTGTGTTTTTATTGGCCACAGAGGAGGGTAGTGTGTTTTTATTGGCCACAGAGGAGGGTAGTGTGTTTTTATTGGGCACAGAGGAGGGTAGTGTGTTTTTATTGGTCACAGAGGAGGGTAGTGTGTTTTTATTGGCCACAGAGGAGGGTAGTGTGTTTTTATTGGTCACAGAGGAGGGTAGTGTGTTTTTATTGGCCACAGAGGAGGGTAGTGTGTTTTTATTGGTCACAGAGGAGGGTAGTGTGTTTTTATTGTGAGGTTTTTATTGGGCACAGAGGAGGGTAGTGTGTTTTTATTGGGCACAGAGGAGGGTAGTGTGTTTTTATTGGCCACAGAGGAGGGTAGTGTGTTTTTATTGGCCACAGAGGAGGGTAGTGTTTTTTATTGGCCACAGAGGAGAGTAGTGTGTTTTTATTGGGCACAGAGGAGGGTAGGGTGTGTGTTTTTATTGGCACAGAGGAGGGTAGTGTGTTTTTATTGGTCACAGAGGAGGAGTAGTGTGTTTTTTTTTATTGGCCACAGAGGAGGGTAGTGTGTTTTTATTGGTCACAGAGGAGGGTAGTGTGTTTTTATTGGCCACAGAGGAGGGTAGTGTGTTTTTATTGGTCACAGAGGAGGGTAGTGTGTTTTTATTGGCCACAGAGGAGGGTAGTGTGTTTTTATTGGGCACGGAGGAGGGTAGTGTGTTTTTATTGGGCACAGAGGAGAGTAGTGTGTTTTTATTGGGCACGGAGGAGGGTAGTGTGTTTTTATTGGGCACAGAGGAGAGTAGTGTGTTTTTATTGGGCACAGAGGAGAGTAGTGTGTTTTTATTGGGCACAGAGGAGGGTAGTGTGTTTTTATTGGGCACAGAGGAGGGTAGTGTGTTTTTATTGGGCACAGAGGAGGGTAGTGTGTTTTTATTGGGCACAGAGGAGGGTAGTGTGTTTTTATTGGGCACAGAGGAGAGTAGTGTGTTTTTATTGGGCACAGAGGAGGGTAGTGTGTTTTTATTGGGAGGGTAGTGTGTTTTATTGGGCACAGAGGAGGGTAGTGTGTTTTTATTGGCCACAGAGGAGGGTAGTGTGTTTTTATTGGGCACAGAGGAGGGTAGTGTGTTTTTATTGGCCACAGAGGAGGGTAGTGTGTTTTTATTGGGCACAGAGGAGGGTAGTGTGTTTTTATTGGCCACAGAGGAGGGTAGTGTGTTTTTATTGGGCACAGAGGAGAGTAGTGTGTTTTTATTGGGCACAGAGGAGGGTAGTGTGTTTTTATTGGGCACAGAGGAGAGTAGTGTGTTTTTATTGGCCACAGAGGAGGGTAGTGTGTTTTTATTGGGCACAGAGGAGAGTAGTGTGTTTTTATTGGGCACAGAGGAGGGTAGTGTGTTTTTATTGGCCACAGAGGAGAGTAGTGTGTTTTTATTGGCCACAGAGGAGGGTAGTGTGTTTTTATTGGCCACAGAGGAGGGTAGTGTGTTTTTATTGGGCACAGAGGAGGGTAGTGTGTTTTTATTGGGCACAGATTGGTGTTTTTATTGGGCACAGAGGAGGGTAGTGTGTTTTTATTGGCCACAGAGGAGGGTAGTGTGTTTTTATTGGGCACAGAGGAGGGTAGTGTGTTTTTATTGGCCACAGAGGAGGGTAGTGTGTTTTTATTGGCCACAGAGGAGGGTAGTGAGTTTTTATTGGTCACAGAGGAGGGTAGTGTGTTTTTATTGGCCACAGAGGAGGGGAGTGTGTTTTTATTGGCCACAGAGGAGAGTAGTGTGTTTTTATTGGCCACAGAGGAGGGTAGTGTGTTTTTATTGGCCACAGAGGAGGGTAGTGTGTTTTTATTGGGCACAGAGGAGGGTAGTGTGTTTTTATTGGTCACAGAGGAGGGTAGTGTGTTTTTATTGGCCACAGAGGAGGGTAGTGTGTTTTTATTGGTCACAGAGGAGGGTAGTGTGTTTTTATTGGCCACAGAGGAGAGTAGTGTGTTTTTATTGGCCACAGAGGAGGGTTTTTAGTGTGTTTTTTTTTTATTGGCCACAGAGGAGGGTAGTGTGTTTTTATTGGTCACAGAGGAGGGTAGTGTGTTTTTATTGGCCACAGAGGAGGGTAGTGTGTTTTTATTGGTCACAGAGGAGGGTAGTGTGTTTTTATTGGGCACAGAGGAGGGTAGTGTGTTTTTATTGGCCACAGAGGAGGGTAGTGTGTTTTTATTGGCCACAGAGGAGGGTAGTGTGTTTTTATTGGTCACAGAGGAGGGTAGTGTGTTTTTAGGTCACAGGAGGGGTATGTGTTTTTATTGGCCACAGAGGAGAGTAGTGTGTTTTTATTGGCCACAGAGGAGAGTAGTGTGTTTTTATTGGCCACAGAGGAGAGTAGTGAGTTTTTTCCCTGATTTACATTCACCATTTTGTAGGTTTTACTATATAATGTCTTCCATATAGCCATGTTTCCTCATCGGGCTTGCATGCACCTCTCCTATATCAGGTGTTTTGGGTACTTCCCTCTATGCACTATGCCTTTCTAAACTCTTACTAAACCATAGGTCAATGTAGTCTAACAGTCAACTGTCTAACCTGCCCTCTATTCATAGTGACTATAGTAGTAGATGAATCATATATAGTCTACCACTCAGCTGTCTAACCTGCCCTCTATTCATAGTGACTATAGTAGTAGATGAATCATATATAGTCTACCACTCAGCTGTCTAACCTGCCCTCTATTCATAGTGACTACAGTAGTAGATGAATCATATATAGTCCAGCACTCAACTGTCTAACCTGCCCTCTATTCATAGTGACTATAGTAGTAGATGAATCATATATAGTCTACCACTCAACTGTCTAACCTGCCCTCTATTCATAGTGACTATAGTAGTAGATGAATCATATATAGTCTACCACTCAGCTGTCTAACCTGCCCTCTATTCATAGTGACTACAGTAGTAGATGAATCATATAGTCCAGCACTCAACTGTCTAACCTGCCCTCTATTCATAGTGACTATAGTAGTAGATGAATCATATATATTCTACCACTCAACTGTCTAACCTGCCCTCTATTCATAGTGACTATAGTAGTAGATGAATCATATATAGTCTACCACTCAGTTGTCTAACCTGCCCTCTATTCATAGTGACTATAGTAGTAGATGAATCATATATAGTCTACCACTCAACTGTCTAACCTGCCCTCTATTCATAGTGACTATAGTAGTAGATGAATCATATATAGTCTACCACTCAGCTGTCTAACCTGCCCTCTATTCATAGTGACTACAGTAGTAGATGAATCATATATAGTCTACCACTCAGCTGTCTAACCTGCCCTCTATTGATAGTGACTACAGTAGTAGATGAATCATATATAGTCTACCACTCAGTTGTCTAACCTGCCCTCTATTCATTGTGACTACAGTAGTAGATTAATCATATATAGTCTACCACTCAGCTGTCTAACCTGCTCTCTATTCATAGTGACTACAGTAGTAGATGGATCATATATAGTCCAGCACTCAACTGTCTAACCTGCCCTCTATTCATAGTGACTATAGTAGTAGATGAATCATATATAGTCTACCACTCAGCTGTCTAACCTGCCCTCTATTCATAGTGACTATTTTTATTTATTTTATTTTATTTCACCTTTATTGAACCAGGTAGGCTAGTTGAGAACAAGTTCTCATTTGCAACTGCGACCTGGCCAAGATAAAGCATAGCAGTGTGAACAGACAACACAGAGTTACACATGGAATAAACAATTAACAAGTCAATAACACAGTAGAAAAAAAATGGGCAGTCTATATACAATGTGTGCAAAAGGCATGAGGAGGTAGGCGAATAATACAATTTTGCAGATTAACACTGGGGTGATAAATGATCAGATGGTCATGTACAGGTAGAGATATTGGTGTGCAAAAGAGCAGAAAAGTAAATAAATAAATAAAAAAACAGTATGGGAATGAGGTAGGTGAAAATGGGTGGGCTATTTACCAATAGACTATGTACAGCTGCAGCGATCGGTTAGCTGCTCGGATAGCTGATGTTTGAAGTTGGTGAGGGAGATAAAGTCTCCAACTTCAGCGATTTTTGCAGTTCGTTCCAGTCACAGGCAGCAGAGTACTGGAACGAAAGGCGGCCAAATGAGGTGTTGGCTTTAGGGATGATCAGTGAGATACACCTGCTGGAGCGTGTGCTACGGATGGGTGTTGCCATCGTGACCAGTGAACTGAGATAAGGCGGAGCTTTACCTAGCATGGACTTGTAGATGACCTGAGCCAGTGGGTCTGGCGACGAATATGTAGCGAGGGCCAGCCGACTAGAGCATACAAGTCGCAGTGGTGGGTGGTATAAGGTGCTTTGGTGACAAAACGGATGGCACTATGATAGACTGCATCCAGTTTGCTGAGTAGAGTGTTGGAAGCCATTTTGTAGATGACATCGCCGAAATCGAGGATCGGTAGGATAGTCAGTTTTACTAGGGTAAGCTTGGCGGCGTGAGTGAAGGAGGCTTTGTTGCGGAATAGAAAGCCGACTCTTGATTTGATTTTCGATTGAGATGTTTGATGTGAGTCTGGAAGGAGTTTGCAGTCTAGCCAGACACCTAGGTACTTATAGATGTCCACATATTCAAGGTCGGAACCATCCAGGGTGGTGATGCTAGTCGGGCATGCGGGTGCAGGCAGCGTCGGTTGAAAAGCATGCATTTGGTTTTACTCGCGTTTAAGAGCAGTTGAGGCCACGGAAGGAGTGCTGTATGGCATTGAAGCTCGTTTGGAGGTTAGATAGCACAGTGTCCAATGACGGGCCGAAAGTATATAGAATGGTGTCGTCTGCGTAGAGGTGGATCAGGAATCGCCCGCAGCAAGAGCAACATCATTGATATATACAGAGAAAAGAGTCGGCCCGAGAATTGAACCCTGTGGCACCCCATAGAGACTGCCAGGGACCGAACAGCATGCCCCTCCGATTTGACACACTGAACTCTGTCTGCAAAGTAATTGGTGAACCAGGCAAGGCAGTCATCCGAGAAACCGAGGCTATTGAGTCTGCCGATAAGAATATGGTGATTGACAGAGTCGAAAGCCTTGGCGAGGTCGATGAAGACGGCTGCACAGTACTGTCTTTATCGATGGCGAATGATATCGTTTAGTACCTTGAGCGTGGCTGAGGTGCACCCGTGACCGGCTCGGAAACCAGATTGCACAGCGGAGAAGGCACGGTGGGATTCGAGATGGTCAGTGACCTGTTTGTTGACTTGGCTTTCAAGACCTTAGATAGGCAGGGCAGGATGGATATAGGTCTATAGCAGTTTGGGTCAGGGTGTTCCCCTGAAGAGGGGGATGACTGCGGCAGCTTTCAATCCTTGGGGATCTCAGACGATATGAAAGAGAGGTTGAACAGGCTGGTAATAGGGGTTGCACAATGGCGGCAGATAGTTTCAGAAATAGAGGGTCCAGATTGTCAAGCCCAGCTGATTTGTACGGGTCTAGGTTTTGCAGCTCTTTCAGAACATCTGCTATCTGGATTTGGGTAAAGGAGAACCTGGAGAGGCTTGGGCAGGAGCTGCGTGGGGGGCGGAGCTGTTGGCCGAGGTTGGAGTAGCCAGGCGGAAGGCATGGCCAGCCGTTGAGAAGTGCTTATTGAAGCTTTGGATAATCGTGGATTTATCGGTGGAGACCGTGTTACCTAGCCTCAGTGCAGTGGGCAGCTGGGAGGAGGTGCTCTTGTTCTCCATGGACTTCACAGTGTCCCAGAACTTTTTGGAGTTGGAGCTACAGGATGCAAACTTCTGCCTGAAGAAGCTGGCCTTAGCTTTCCTGACTGACTGCGTGTATTGGTTCCTGACTTCCCTGAACAGTTGCATATCACGGGGGCTATTCGATGCTATTGCAGTCCGCCACAGGATGTTTTTGTGCTGGTCGAGGGCAGTCAGGTCTGGAGTGAACCAAGGGCTGTATCTGTTCTTGGTTCTGCATTTTTTGAACGGAGCATGCTTATCAAAAATGGTGAGGAAGTTACTTTTAAAGAATGACCAGGCATCCTCAACTGACGGGATGAGGTCAATGTCCTTCCAGGATACCCGGCCAGGTCGATTAGAAAGGCCTGCTCACAGAAGTGTTTTAGGGAGCGTTTGACAGTGATGAGGGTGGTCGTTTGACTGCGTCTCCGTGGGCGGATACAGGCAATGAGGCAGTGATCGCTGAGATCCTGGTTGAAGACAGCGGAGGTGTATTTGGAGGGCCAGTTGGTCAGGATGACGTCTATGAGGGTGCCCTTGTTTACAGAGTTAGGGTTGTACCTGGTGGGTTCCTTGATGATTTGAGTGAGATTGAGGGCATCTAGCTTACATTGTAGGACTGCCGGGGTGTTAAGCATATCCCAGTTTAGGTCACCTAACAGAACAAACTCTGAAGCTAGATGGGGGCGATCAATTCACAAATGGTGTCCAGGGCACAGCTGGGAGCTGAGGGTGGCCGGTAGCAGGCGGCAACAGTGAGAGACTTATTTCTGGAGAGGGTAATTTTCAAAATTAGTAGTTCGAACTGTTTGGGTATGGACCTGAAAGTATGACATTACTTTGCAGGCTATCTCTGCAGTAGACTGCAACTCCGCCCCTTTGGCAACCTATCTTGACGGAAGATGTTATAGTTGGGTATGGAAATCTCTGAATTTTGGTGGCCTTCCTGAGCCAGGATTCAGACACGGCAAGGACATCAGGGTTAGCAGAGTGTGCTAAAGCAGTGAGTAAAACAAACTTAGGGAGGAGGCTTGATGTTGACATGCATAAAACCAAGGCTTTTTCGATCACAGAAGTCAACAAATGAGGGTACCTGGGGACATGCAGGGCCTGGGTTTACCTCCACATCACCCGCGGAACAGAGAAGGAGTAGTATGAGGGTGCGGCTAAAGGCTATCAAAACTGGTCGCCTAGAGCGTGGGGGCAGAGGATAAGAGGAGCAGGTTTCTGGGCATGATAGAATATATTCAGGCATAATGCGAGACAGGGGTATGGTGGGGTGCGGGCAGCGGAGGTAAGCCCAGGCACTGGGTGATGATGAGACAGGTTGTATCTCTGGACATGCTGGTTGTAATGGGTGAGGTCACCGCATGTGTGGGAGGTGGGACAAAGGAGGTAACAGGGGTATGCAGAGTGGGTCTAGGGGCTCCATTGTGAACTAAAACAATTATAACTAACCTGAACAACACTATACAAGGCATATTGACATCTGAGAGAGACATACAGCGAGGCATACAGTAATCACAGGTGTTGAATTTGGAAAGCTAGCTAAAAACAGTAGGCGAGGCTAATCCGCTAGCACAACAAACAGCAGGTAAAATGGCGTTGACTAGGCAACGGGGCCGACAGGTAAGACAAACAAGCAGAAAGGAGTACCGTGATTAATGGACAGTCCAGCGTGCGTCAGCTATCTAGCCAAGAGATCAGTGTCCAGGGGGCAGCGGTGGATGGGCAGGGGGGCTGGGCTGGCGAGTGTTATCCAGGTTTTTTTTTTTAAACTAACAATGACTAACTAGCTTGTAGCTAGTTAGCTGGTTAGCGTCTGGAGGTTCTTGAGTGTGTCATAAAAATAAAAATAAGAGTAAAAGTAATAGCGATTCCGAATCACATTGGGTGAGGCAGGTTTCCGGAAGGTATAAACAAATTAAAAATCAAAAAGAGATAGTGACTATAGTAGTAGATGAATCATATATAGTCTACCACTCAGCTGTCTAACCTGCCCTCTATTCATAGTGACTATAGTAGTAGATGAATCATATATAGTCTACCACTCAGCTGTCTAACCTGCCCTCTATTCATAGTGACTACAGTAGTATGAATCATATATAGTCTACCACCAGCTGTCTAACCTGCCCTCTATTCAGACTATAGTAGTAGATGAATCATATATAGTCTACCACTCAGCTGTCTAACCTGCCCAGACTATTCATAGTGACTATAGTAGTAGATGAATCATATATAGTCTATAAACTTCAGCTTCTAACCTGCCCTCTATTGATATATGTGACTACAGCTAACCTGTCTATTGATAGTGAAAACGCAACAGTAGTAGATGAATCATATATAGTCTACCACTCAGCTGTCTAACCTGCCCTCTATTCATAGTGACTATAGTAGTAGATGAATCATATATAGTCTACCACTCAGCTGTCTAACCTGCCCTCTATTCATAGTGACTACAGTAGTAGATGAATCATATATAGTCTACCACTCAGCTGTCTAACCTGCCCTCTATTCATAGTGACTACAGTAGTAGATTAATCATATATAGTCTACCACTCAACTGTCTAACCTGCCCTCTATTCATAGTGACTATAGTAGTAGATGAATCATATATAGTCTACCACTCAGCTGTCTAACCTGCCCTCTATTCATAGTGACTATAGTAGTAGATGAATCATATATAGTCTACCACTCAGCTGTCTAACCTGCCCTCTATTCATAGTGACTATAGTAGTAGATGAATCATATATAGTCTACCACTCAGCTGTCTAACCTGCCCTCTATTCATAGTGACTACAGTATCAGATGAATCATATATAGTCTACCACTCAGCTGTCTAACCTGCCCTCTATTCATAGTGACTATAGTAGTAGATGAATCATATATAGTCTACCACTCAGCTGTCTAACCTGCCCTCTATTCATAGTGACTATAGTAGTAGATGAATCATATATAGTCTACCACTCAGCTGTCTAACCTGCCCTCTATTCATAGTGACTATAGTAGTAGATTAATCATATATAGTCTACCACTCAGCTGTCTAACCTGCCCTCTATTCATAGTGACTACAGTAGTAGATGAATCATATATAGTCTAGCACTCAACTGTCTAACCTGCCCTCTATTCATAGTGACTATAGTAGTAGATGAATCATATATAGTCTACCACTCAGCTGTCTAACCTGCCCTCTATTCATAGTGACTATAGTAGTAGATGAATCATATATAGTCTACCACTCAGCTGTCTAACCTGCCCTCTATTCATAGTGACTACAGTAGTAGATGAATCATATATAGTCTACCACTCAGCTGTCTAACCTGCCCTCTATTCATAGTGACTATAGTAGTAGATGAATCATATATAGTCTACCACTCAGCTGTCTAACCTGCCCTCTATTCATAGTGACTATAGTAGTAGATGAATCATATATAGTCTACCACTCAGCTGTCTAACCTGCCCTCTATTCATAGTGACTACAGTAGTAGATGAATCATATATAGTCTACCACTCAGCTGTCTAACCTGCCCTCTATTCATAGTGACTATAGTAGTAGATGAATCATATATAGTCTACCACTCAGCTGTCTAACCTGCCCTCTATTCATAGTGACTACAGTAGTAGATGAATCATATATAGTCTACCACTCAGCTGTCTAACCTGCCCTCTATTCATAGTGACTATAGTAGTAGATTAATCATATATAGTCTACCACTCAGCTGTCTAACCTGCCCTCTATTCATAGTGACTATAGTAGTAGATGAATCATATATAGTCTACCACTCAGCTGTCTAACCTGCCCTCTATTCATAGTGACTATAGTAGTAGATGAATCATATATAGTCTACCACTCAGCTGTCTAACCTGCCCTCTATTCATAGTGACTATAGTAGTAGATGAATCATATATAGTCTACCACTCAGCTGTCTAACCTGCCCTCTATTCATAGTGACTACAGTATCAGATGAATCATATATAGTCTACCACTCAGCTGTCTAACCTGCCCTCTATTCATAGTGACTATAGTAGTAGATGAATCATATATAGTCTACCACTCAGCTGTCTAACCTGCCCTCTATTCATAGTGACTATAGTAGTAGATGAATCATATATAGTCTACCACTCAGCTGTCTAACCTGCCCTCTATTCATAGTGACTATAGTAGTAGATGAATCATATATAGTCTACCACTCAGCTGTCTAACCTGCCCTCTATTCATAGTGACTACAGTAGTAGATGAATCATATATAGTCTAGCACTCAACTGTCTAACCTGCCCTCTATTCATAGTGACTATAGTAGTAGATGAATCATATATAGTCTACCACTCAGCTGTCTAACCTGCCCTCTATTCATAGTGACTATAGTAGTAGATGAATCATATATAGTCTACCACTCAGCTGTCTAACCTGCCCTCTATTCATAGTGACTATAGTAGTAGATGAATCATATATAGTCTACCACTCAGCTGTCTAACCTGCCCTCTATTCATAGTGACTATAGTAGTAGATGAATCATATATAGTCTACCACTCAGCTGTCTAACCTGCCCTCTATTCATAGTGACTATAGTAGTAGATTAATCATATATAGTCTACCACTCAGCTGTCTAACCTGCCCTCTATTCATAGTGACTATAGTAGTAGATGAATCATATATAGTCTACCACTCAGCTGTCTAATCTGCCCTCTATTCATAGTGACTATAGTAGTAGATGAATCATATATAGTCTACCACTCAGCTGTCTAACCTGTCCTCTATTCATAGTGACTATAGTAGTAGATGAATCATATATAGTCTACCACTCAGCTGTCTAACCTGCCCTCTATTCATAGTGACTATAGTAGTAGATGAATCATATATAGTCTACCACTCAGCTGTCTAACCTGCCCTCTATTCATAGTGACTATAGTAGTAGATGAATCATATATAGTCTACCACTCAGCTGTCTAACCTGCCCTCTATTCATAGTGACTATAGTAGTAGATGAATCATATATAGTCTACCACTCAGCTGTCTAACCTGCCCTCTATTCATAGTGACTATAGTAGTAGATGAATCATATATAGTCTACCACTCAGCTGTCTAACCTGCCTCTATTCATAGTGACTATAGTAGTAGATGAATCATATATAGTCTACCACTCAGCTGTCTAACCTGCCCTCTATTCATAGTGACTATAGTAGTAGATTAATCATATATAGTCTACCACTCAGCTGTCTAACCTGCCCTCTATTCATAGTGACTATAGTAGTAGATGAATCATATATAGTCTACCACTCAGCTGTCTAACCTGCCCTCTATTCATAGTGACTATAGTAGTAGATGAATCATATATAGTCTACCACTCAGCTGTCTAACCTGCCCTCTATTCATAGTGACTATAGTAGTAGATGAATCATATATAGTCTACCACTCAGCTGTCTAACCTGCCCTCTATTCATAGTGACTACAGTAGTAGATGAATCATATATAGTCTAGCACTCAACTGTCTAACCTGCCCTCTATTCATATTGACTATAGTAGTAGATGAATCATATATAGTCTACCACTCAGCTGTCTAACCTGCCCTCTATTCATAGTGACTATAGTAGTAGATGAATCATATATAGTCTACCACTCAGCTGTCTAACCTGCCCTCTATTCATAGTGACTACAGTAGTAGATGAATCATATATAGTCTAGCACTCAACTGTCTAACCTGCCCTCTATTCATAGTGACTATAGTAGTAGATGAATCATATATAGTCTACCACTCAGCTGTCTAACCTGCCCTCTATTCATAGTGACTACAGTAGTAGATGAATCATATATAGTCTAGCACTCAGCTGTCTAACCTGCCCTCTTTTCATAGTGACTACAGTATCAGATGAATCATATATAGTCTACCACTCAGCTGTCTAACCTGCCCTCTATTCATAGTGACTATAGTAGTAGATTAATCATATATAGTCTACCACTCAGCTGTCTAACCTGTCCTCTATTCATAGTGACTATAGTAGTAGATGAATCATATATAGTCTACCACTCAGCTGTCTAACCTGCCCTCTATTCATAGTGACTATAGTAGTAGATGAATCATATATAGTCTACCACTCAGCTGTCTAACCTGCCCTCTATTCATAGTGACTATAGTAGTAGATGAATCATATATAGTCTACCACTCAGCTGTCTAACCTGCCCTCTATTCATAGTGACTATAGTAGTAGATGAATCATATATAGTCTACCACTCAGCTGTCTAACCTGCCCTCTATTCATAGTGACTACAGTAGTAGATGAATCATATATAGTCTACCACTCAACTGTCTAACCTGCCCTCTATTCATAGTGACTATAGTAGTAGATGAATCATATATAGTCTACCACTCAGCTGTCTAACCTGCCCTCTATTCATAGTGACTATAGTAGTAGATGAATCATATATAGTCTACCACTCAGCTGTCTAACCTGCCCTCTATTCATAGTGACTATAGTAGTAGATGAATCATATATAGTCTACCACTCAGCTGTCTAACCTGCCCTCTATTCATAGTGACTATAGTAGTAGATGAATCATATATAGTCTACCACTCAGCTGTCTAACCTGCCCTCTATTCATAGTGACTACAGTAGTAGATTAATCATATATAGTCTACCACTCAGCTGTCTAACCTGCCCTCTATTCATAGTGACTATAGTAGTAGATGAATCATATATAGTCTACCACTCAGCTGTCTAACCTGCCCTCTATTCATAGTGACTACAGTAGTAGATGAATCATATATAGTCTAGCACTCAGCTGTCTAACCTGCCCTCTATTCATAGTGACTATAGTAGTAGATGAATCATATATAGTCTACCACTCAGCTGTCTAACCTGCCCTCTATTCATAGTGACTATAGTAGTAGATGAATCATATATAGTCTACCACTCAGCTGTCTAACCTGCCCTCTATTCATAGTGACTACAGTAGTAGATGAATCATATATAGTCTAGCACTCAACTGTCTAACCTGCCCTCTATTCATAGTGACTATAGTAGTAGATGAATCATATATAGTCTACCACTCAGCTGTCTAACCTGCCCTCTATTCATAGTGACTACAGTAGTAGATGAATCAAATATAGTCTAGTAGCTGTCTAACCTGCCCTCTTTTTCATAGTGACTATAGTATAGATGAATCTATATAGTCTACCACTCAGCTGTCTAACCTGCCCTCTATTCATAGTGACTATAGTAGTAGATTAATCATATATAGTCTACCACTCAGCTGTCTAACCTGTCCTCTATTCATAGTGACTATAGTAGTAGATGAATCATATATAGTCTACCACTCAGCTGTCTAACCTGCCCTCTATTCATAGTGACTATAGTAGTAGATGAATCATATATAGTCTACCACTCAGCTGTCTAACCTGCCCTCTATTCATAGTGACTATAGTAGTAGATGAATCATATATAGTCTACCACTCAGCTGTCTAACCTGCCCTCTATTCATAGTGACTATAGTAGTAGATGAATCATATATAGTCTACCACTCAGCTGTCTAACCTGCCCTCTATTCATAGTGACTATAGTAGTAGATGAATCATATATAGTCTACCACTCAGCTGTCTAACCTGCCCTCTATTCATAGTGACTATAGTAGTAGATGAATCATATATAGTCTACCACTCAGCTGTCTAACCTGCCCTCTATTCATAGTGACTATAGTAGTAGATGAATCATATATAGTCTACCACTCAGCTGTCTAACCTGCCCTCTATTCATAGTGACTATAGTAGTAGATGAATCATATATAGTCTACCACTCAGCTGTCTAACCTGCCCTCTATTCATAGTGACAACAGTAGTAGATGAATCATATATAGTCTAGCACTCAACTGTCTAACCTGCCCTCTATTCATATTGACTATAGTAGTAGATGAATCATATATAGTCTACCACTCAGCTGTCTAACCTGCCCTCTATTCATAGTGACTATAGTAGTAGATGAATCATATATAGTCTACCACTCAGCTGTCTAACCTGCCCTCTATTCATAGTGACTACAGTAGTAGATGAATCATATATAGTCTACACTCAGCTGTCTAACCTGCCCTCTATTCATAGTGACTATAGTAGTAGATGAATCATATATAGTCTACCACTCAGCTGTCTAACCTGCCCTATTCATAGTGACTACAGTAGTCAGATGAATCATATATAGTCTAGCACTCAGCTGTCTAACCTGCCCCTCTTTCATAGTGACTACAGTATCAGATGAATCATAGTGTCTAACTGCCCTATTCATAGTGACTATAGTAGTAGATTAATCATATATAGTCACCACTCAGCTAACTCTGTCCTCTATTCATAGTGACTATAGTAGTAGATGAATCATATATAGTCTACCACCAGCTGTCTAACCTGCCCTCTATTCATAGTGACTATAGTAGTAGATGAATCATATATAGTCTACCACTCAGCTGTCTAACCTGCCCTCTATTCATAGTGACTATAGTAGTAGATGAATCATATAGTCTACCACTCAGCTGTCTAACCTGCCCTCTATTCATAGTGACTATAGTAGTAGATGAATCATATATAGTCTACCACTCAGCTGTCTAACCTGCCCCTCTATTCATAGTGACTATAGTAGTAGATGAATCATATATAGTCTACCACTCAGCTGTCTAACCTGCCCCTATTCATAGTGACTATAGTAGTAGATGAATCATATATATTCTACCACTCAGCTGTCTAACCTGCCCTCTATTCATAGTGACTATAGTAGTAGATGAATCATATATATTCTACCACTCAGCTATTAACCTGCCCTCTATTCATAGTGACTATAGTAGAGATGAATCATATATATTCTACCACTCAGCTGTCTAACCTGCCCTCATTCATAGTGACTATAGTAGTAGATGAATCATATATATTCTACCACTCAGCTGTCTAACCTGCCCTCTCTATTCACATAGTGACTATAGTAGTAGATGAATCATATATAGTCTACCACCAGCTGTCTAACCTGCCCTCTATTCATAGTGACTACAGTAGTAGATGAATCATATATAGTCTACCACTCAGCTGTCTAACCTGCCCTCTATTCATAGTGACTATAGTAGTAGATGAATCATATAGTCTACCACTTCAGCTGTCTTAACCTGCCCTCTATTGATAGTGACTACAGTAGTAGATGAATCATATATATCCAGCACTAACTGTCTAACCTGCCCTCTATTCATAGTGACTATAGTAGTAGATGAATCATATATAGTCTACCACTCAGCTGTCTAACCTGCCCTCTATTCATAGTGACTATAGTAGTAGATGAATCATATATAGTCTACCACTCAGCTGTCTAACCTGCCCTCTATTCATAGTGACTATAGTAGTAGATGAATCATATATAGTCTACCACTCAGCTGTCTAACCTGCCCTCTATTCATAGTGACTATAGTAGTAGATGAATCATATA
>NW_027038074.1:0-25423 GCF_034236695.1 Oncorhynchus nerka | reverse complement strand
CCTTAGGCCCTACCTAGACCCTGCCTTAGGCCCTACCCTAGACCCCTGCCCCTACCTTAGGCTCTACCCTAGACCCTGCCCCTACCTTAGGCCCTACCCTAGACCCTGCCTTAGGCCCTACCCTAGACCCTGCCTTAGGCCCTACCCTAGACCCTGCCCCTACCTTAGGCCCTACCCTAGACCCTGCTTAAGGCCCTACCCTAGACCCTGCTTAGGCCCCACCCTAGACCCTGCCTTAGGCCCCACCCTAGACCCTGCCTTAGGCCCCACCCTAGACCCTGCCTTGGGCCCCACCCTAGACCCTGCCTTGGGCCCCACCCTAGACCCTGCCTTGGGCCCCACCCTAGACCCTGCCTTGGGCCCCACCCTAGACCCTGCCTTGGGCCCCACCTGGACCCTGCCTTGGGCCCCACCCTAGACCCTGCCTTGGGCCCCACCCTAGACCCTGCCTTAGGCCCCACCCTAGACCCTGCCTTGGGCCCCACCCTAGACCCTGCCTTAGGCCCCACCTAGACCCTGCCTTAGGCCCCACTCCTAGACCCTGCCTTAGGCCCTACCCTAGACCCTGCCCCTACCTTAGGCTCTACCCTAGACCCTGCCCCTACCTTAGGCTCTACCCTAGACCCTGCCTTAGGCCCTACCCTAGACCCTGCCTTAGGCCCTACCCTAGACCCTGCCTTAGGCCCTACCCTAGACCCTGCCCCTACCTTAGGCTCTACCCTAGACCCTGCCTTAGGCCCTACCCTAGACCCTGCCCCTACCTTAGGCTCTACCCTAGACCCTGCCCCTACCTTAGGCCCTACCCTAGACCCTGCCTTAGGCCCTACCCTAGACCCTGCCTTAGGCCCTACCCTAGACCCTGCCCCTACCTTAGGCCCTACCCTAGACCCTGCTTAAGGCCCTACCCTAGACCCTGCCTTAGGCCCCACCCTAGACCCTGCCTTAGGCCCCACCCTAGACCCTGCCTTAGGCCCCACCCTAGACCCTGCCTTAGGCCCCACCCTAGACCCTGCCTTAGGCCCCACCCTAGACCCTGCCTTAGGCCCTACCCTAGACCCTGCCCCTACCTTAGGCCCTACCCTAGACCCTGCCTTAGGCCCTACCCTAGACCCTGCCCCTACCTTAGGCCCTACCCTAGACCCTGCCCCTACCTTAGGCCCTACCCTAGACCCTGCCTTAGGCCCTACCCTAGACCCTGCCTTAGGCCCTACCCTAGACCCTGCCTTAGGCCCTACCCTAGACCCTGCCCCTACCTTAGGCCCTACCCTAGACCCTGCTTAAGGCCCTACCCTAGACCCTGCCTTAGGCCCCACCCTAGACCCTGCCTTAGGCCCCACCCTAGACCCTGCCTTAGGCCCCACCCTAGACCCTGCCTTAGGCCCCACCCTAGACCCTGCCTTAGGCCCCACCCTAGACCCTGCCTTAGGCCCCACCCTAGACCCTGCCTTAGGCCCCACCCTAGACCCTGCCTTAGGCCCTACCCTAGACCCTGCCCCTACCTTAGGCCCTACCCTAGACCCTGCCCCTACCTTAGGCCCTACCCTAGACCCTGCCTTAGGCCCTACCCTAGACCCTGCCTTAGGCCCTACCCTAGACCCTGCCTTAGGCCCTACCCTAGACCCTGCCTTAGGCCCTACCCTAGACCCTGCCTTAGGCCCCACCCTAGACCCTGCCCCTGCCTTAGACCCCACCCTAGACCCTGCCTTAGGCCCTACCCTAGACCCTGCCCCTGCCTTAGGCCCCACCCTAGACCCTGCCTTAGGCCCCACCCTAGACCCTGCCTTAGGCCCCACCCTAGACCCTGCCTTAGGCCCTACCCTAGACCCTGCCTTAGGCCCTACCCTAGACCCTGCCTTAGGCCCTACCCTAGACCCTGCCCCTACCTTAGGCTCTACCCTAGACCCTGCCTTAGGCCCTACCCTAGACCCTGCCCCTACCTTAGGCTCTACCCTAGACCCTGCCCCTACCTTAGGCCCTACCCTAGACCCTGCCTTAGGCCCTACCCTAGACCCTGCCTTAGGCCCTACCCTAGACCCTGCCCCTACCTTAGGCCCTACCCTAGACCCTGCTTAAGGCCCTACCCTAGACCCTGCCTTAGGCCCCACCCTAGACCCTGCCTTAGGCCCCACCCTAGACCCTGCCTTAGGCCCCACCCTAGACCCTGCCTTAGGCCCCACCCTAGACCCTGCCTTAGGCCCCACCCTAGACCCTGCCTTAGGCCCTACCCTAGACCCTGCCCCTACCTTAGGCCCTACCCTAGACCCTGCCTTAGGCCCTACCCTAGACCCTGCCCCTACCTTAGGCCCTACCCTAGACCCTGCCCCTACCTTAGGCCCTACCCTAGACCCTGCTAAGGCCCTACCCTAGACCCTGCTTAGGCCCTACCCTAGACCCTGCCTTAGGCCCCACCCTAGACCCTGCCTTAGGCCCCACCCTAGACCCTGCCTTAGGCCCCACCCTAGACCCTGCCTTAGGCCCCACCCTGAGACCCTGCCTTAGGCCCCACCCTAGACCCTGCCTTAGGCCCTACCCTAGACCCTGCCCCTAGCCTTAGGCCCTACCCTAGACCCTGCCCCTACCTTAGGCTCTACCCTAGACCCTGCCTTAGGCCCTACCCTAGACCCTGCCTTAGGCCCTACCCTAGACCCTGCCTTAGGCCCTACCCTAGACCCTGCCTTAGGCCCCACCCTAGACCCTGCCTTAGGCCCCACCCTAGACCCTGCCCCTGCCTTAGGCCCCACCCTAGACCCTGCCTTAGGCCCCACCCTAGACCCTGCCTTAGGCCCTACCCTAGACCCTGCCTTAGGCTCTACCCTAGACCCTGCCTTAGGCTCTACCCTAGACCCTACCTTAGGCCCTACCCTAGACCCTGCCTTAGGCCCTACCCTAGACCCTGCCCCTGCCTTAGGCCCCACCCTAGACCCTGCCTTAGGCCCCACCCTAGACCCTGCCTTAGGCCCCACCCTAGACCCTGCCTTAGGCCCTACCCTAGACCCTGCCTTGGGCCCTACCTAGACCCTGCCTTAGGCCCTACCCTAGACCCTGCCTTAGGCCCTACCCTAGACCCTGCCCCTACCTTAGGCTCTACCCTAGACCCTGCCTTAGGCCCTACCCTAGACCCTGCCTTAGGCCCTACCCTAGACCCTGCCTTAGGCCCTACCCTAGACCCTGCCCCTACCTTAGGCCTCACCTAGACCCTGCTTAGGCCCTACCCTAGACCCTGCCCCTACCTTAGGCCCTACCCTAGACCCTGCTTAGGCCCTACCCCTAGACCCTGCCTTAGGCCCCACCCTAGACCCCTGCCTTAGGCCCACCCTGAGACCCTGCCTTAGGCCCCACCCTAGACCCTGCCTTAGGCCCCACCCTAGACCCTGCCTTAGGCCCCACCCTAGACCCTGCCTTAGGCCCCACCCTAGACCCTGCCCTACCTTAGGCTCTACCCTAGACCCTGCCTTAGGCCCTACCCTAGACCCTGCCTTAGGCCCCACCCTAGACCCTGCCTTAGGCCCCACCCTAGACCCTGCCCCTACCTTAGGCTCTACCCTAGACCCTGCCTTAGGCCCTACCCTAGACCCTGCCTTAGGCCCTACCCTAGACCCTGCCTTAGGCCCTACCCTAGACCCTGCCTTAGGCCCTACCTAGACCCTGCCCCTACCTTAGGCTCCACTCCTAGACCCTGCCTTAGGTCCTACCCTAGACCCTGCCCCTACCTTAGGCTCTACCCTAGACCCTGCCCCTACCTTAGGCCCTACCCTAGACCCTGCCTTAGGCCCTACCCTAGACCCTGCCTTAGGCCCTACCCTAGACCCTGCCCCTACCTTAGGCCCTACCCTAGACCCTGCCTTAGGCCCCACCCTAGACCCTGCCTTAGGCCCCACCCTAGACCCTGCCTTAGGCCCCACCCTAGACCCTGCCTTAGGCCCCACCCTAGACCCTGCCTTAGGCCCCACCCTAGACCCTGCCTTAGGCCCCACACTAGACCCTGCCTTAGGCCCCACCCTAGACCCTGCCTTAGGCCCCACCCTAGACCCTGCCTTAGGCCCCACCCTAGACCCTGCCTTAGGCCCCACCCTAGACCCTGCCTTAGGCCCCACCCTAGACCCTGCCTTAGGCCCCACCCTAGACCCTGCCTTAGGCCCTACCCTAGACCCTGCCTCTACCTTAGGCCCTACCCTAGACCCTGCCTTAGGCCCTACCCTAGACCCTGCCTTAGGCCCTACCCTAGACCCTGCCCCTGCCTTAGGCCCCACCCTAGACCCTGCCTTAGGCTCTACCCTAGACCCTGCCTTAGGCTCTACCCTAGACCCTGCCTTAGGCTCTACCCTAGACCCTGCCTTAGGCCCTACCCTAGACCCTGCCTTAGGCCCTACCCTAGACCCTGCTTAGGCCCTACCCTAGACCCTGCTTAGGCCCCACCCTAGACCCTGCCTTAGGCCCTACCCTAGACCCTGCTTAGGCCCTACCCTAGACCCTGCTTAGGCCCTACCCTAGACCCTGCTTAGGCCCCACCCTAGACCCTGCCTTAGGCCCCACCCTAGACCCTGCCTTAGGCCCCACCCTAGACCCTGCCTTAGGCCCCACCCTAGACCCTGCCTTAGGCCCCACCCTAGACCCTGCCTTAGGCCCCACCGTAGACTCTGCCTTAGGCCCTACCCTAGACCCTGCCCCTGCCTTAGGCCCTACCCTAGACCCTGCCCCTGCCTTAGGCCCTACCCTAGACCCTGCCTTAGGCCCTACCCTAGACCCTGCCTTAGGCCCTACCCTAGACCCTGCCTTAGGCCCTACCCTAGACCCTGCCTTAGGCTCTACCCTAGACCCTGCCTTAGGCCCTACCCTAGACCCTGCCTTAGGCCCTACCCTAGACCCTGCCCCTCCCTTAGGCTCTACCCTAGACCCTGCCCCTACCTTAGGCTCTACCCTAGACCCTGCCTTAGGCCCCACCCTAGACCCTGCCTTAGGCCCTACCCTAGACCCTGCCTTAGGCCCTACCCTAGACCCTGCCTTAGGCCCTACCCTAGACCCTGCCTCTACCTTGGGCCCCTACCTAGACCCTGCCTTAGGCCTACACAGACCCTGCTGTGGGCCCTACCTGAACCCTGCCCTGCCTTGGGCCCACCCTAGACCCTGCCTTGGGCTCTGCCTAGACCCTGCCTTGAAACACCTAGACCTACCTTGGGCTCTACCTAGACCCTGCCTTAGGCCCTACCCTGAACCCTGCCTTGGAGGCCCTACCCTAGACCCTGTCCCTACTGTAGGCCCTACCCTAGACCCTGCCTTAGGCCCTACCTAGACCCTGCCTTAGCCCCTACCTAGACCCATAACCTTGGCCCTTCCCTAGACCCTGCCTTGGCCCTACCTGGACCTGTGGGCCCCACCCATAGACCCTGCCTGGACCTGTGGGCCCTGCCTGGACCCACCTAGACCCTGGACCATAGCAGATGCCGCACCTAGACCCTGCCTGGCCCCACCTAGCCCTGCCTGGACCCCGTGGACTCTGCCTGGACCCTGGGACCCTGCCCCTGCCTTAGGCCCTACCCTAGACCCTGCCTTAGGCCCTACCTAGGCCCTACCCTAGACCCTGCCTTAGGCCCTACCCTGACCCTGCCTTGGGCCCTACCTAGAACCCTGCCTTGAGGCCCTACCCTAGACCCTGCCTTGAATCTACCCTGGACCACCTTAGGCCTACCTAGACCCTGCCTTAGGCCCTACCCTAGACCCTGCCCCTCCGTGGGCCCTGCCTAGACCCTGCCCCTAGGCCCTGCCCTAGACCCTGCCTTGGGCCCCCCTAAGACCCTGCCTTAGGCCCTACCCTAGACCACTGCCTTGGGCTCTACCCTAGGCCACCATGGGCCCTACCTAGACCACTGCTGTCAGGCCCTGCCTAGACCTGCCTTGGGCCCACCTACCCTAGACCCTGCCTTGGGCCCTACCTAGACCCTGCCTTAGGCCCTACCCCTAGGCCCTGCCTTGAAGGCTACCTAGACCTGCCCCTACCTTAGGCTCTACCCTAGACCCTGCCTTAGGCCCTACCCTAGACCCTGCCTTAGGCCCTACCCTAGACCCTGCCTTAGGCCCTACCCTAGACCCTGCCCCTACCTTAGGCCCTACCCTAGACCCTGCTTAGGCCCCACCCTAGACCCTGCTTAGGCCCCACCCTAGACCCTGCCTTAGGCCCCACCCTAGACCCTGCCTTAGGCCCCACCTAGACCCTGCCTTAGGCCCCACCCTAGACCCTGCCTTAGGCCTCACCTAGACCCTGCCTTAGGCCCCACCCTAGACCCTGCCTTAGGCCCTACCCCAGACCCTGCCTTAGGCCCCACCCCAGACCCTGCCTTAGGCCCCACCCCTACCCTGCCTTAGGCCCCACCCTCGACCCTGCCTTAGGCCCTACCCTAGACCCTGCCTTAGGCCCTACCCTAGACCACTGCCCCTACCTTAGGCCCTACCCTAGACCCTGCCCCTACTTAGGCCCTACCCTCGACCCTGCCTTAGGCCCTACCCTCGGCCACTGCCTTGGGCCCTGCCCCTAGACCCTGCCCCCTGCAGCAGGCCCCTGCCCTGGACCTGCCCCTACCAGGCCCTCACCTAGATGACCCTGCCCTACCTTGGGCCCTACCCTGGTCCTGCCCCTGCTGTGGAGCCCTGCCTACCTGCCCCTGCCCTTGGGCCCTGCCCTATGCCTGCGTAGGCCCTGCCTATACCACTGCCTTGGGCCCTACCTAGACCACTGCCTTGGGCCCTACCTGGACCCATAACCCCTCATGGACCTGTATTGGGCCCTACCTAGACCCTGCCTTGGGGCCCTACCTAGACCTGCCTTAGGCCCTACCTGAACCCTGCCTTAGGCCCTACCTAGACCATGCCTTAGGCCCCACTAGACCCTGCCTTAGGCCCACCCTAGACCCTGCCCAGGCCCCACCTGGACCCTGCCTTCAGGCCCCACCTGACCACTGCCTTGACCCCACCTGTTCCTGCCTTGGGCCCACCCCTAGACCACTGCCTTAGTCCCCACCTGGACCCTGCCTTGGGCCCCACTCTAGACCTGCCCCTTGGGCCCCTCTAGACCCTGCCCCTTGGCCCCACCCTAGACCACTGCCTTAGGCCCCACCCTGGCCTGCCTTGGCCCTACCTGAACCCTGCCCTACCTTAGGCCCTACTGAACCTGCCTGGGCCCCTACCCTAGACCCTGCCTTAGGCCCCTACCTAGACCCTGCCTTGGGCCCTACCCTAGACCCTGCCCCTACCTTGGCCCCACCCTAGACCCTGCCTTAGGCCTACCCTAGACCCTGCCCCTACCTTGGGCCCTACCCTGGACATTGCCCTGCCCATAGGCCCTACCTGGACCCTGCCCTGCCTTGGGCCCTGCCTGGTCCTGCCCACTCCTTGGGCCTACCTACCCCTGCCTTGATACCTATACCCTGCCTTGGGCCCTACCCTGACCCTGCGTTGGGCCCTACCCTAGACCCTGCCCCTACCTTCAGGCCCCACCCTGGACCCTGCCTATGGGCCCTACCCTAGACCCTGCCCTACCTTGGGCCCTACCTAGACATTGTCCCTACCTTGGGCACTACCCTGGACCCTGCCCCTGCCTTGGGCCCCTACCCTAGACCTGCCTTAGGCCCCTACCCTAGACCCTGCCCCTACCTTAGACCCTGCCTTAGGCCTTACCTAGACCCTGCCTTAGGCCCTACCCTGAACCCTGCCCTACCCTAGACCCTACCTTATGCCCTACCTAGACCCTGCCCCTACCTTAGGCCCTACCCCTGACCCTGCTTTGGTCCTAGCCTCTACCCAGCCCTGTCCCCTATCCTGGCCTCTGCCCAAGCCTCTGCCTATCCTGGCCTCTACCCAACCCCATCTCCTATCCTAGCCTCTACACCCAACCCCATCCCTAACCAAACCTGTCCCTGCCCTACCCTAGGACCCTACCCACTACCGCTAGCCTAATATCCTAGCACCATAGCCTTTACCATAGCCTCTAACCTAGCCCCTCCTACACCATATAGCTTTGCAGCAACACAACAGCCATACACAGGACCTGATATACAAACAGGCCTATACTCCTAATATATACAGGGCCGTGTGGGACCTGATATACAAACAGGCCTATACTCAATATACAGGGCCGTACGCCCAGGACCCTGATATACAAACAGGCCTATACCCTAATATACAGGGCCGTCGCCCCAGGACAATGATATAAAACAGGCCTATACCCCTAATATACAGGGCCGTACGCCCAGGACCTGATATACAAACAGGCCTACCTAATATGGGCCGTAGGGGATATACAAACGGCCTATACTTCTAATATATACAGGGCCCGCCCAGGACCCTGATATACAAACAGGCCTATACCCCTAATATACAGGAGGACCTGATATACAAACAGGCCTATGCCCTAATATACAGGGCCGTGCGCCTGGACCCTGATATACAATGTTACTAGTGGTAATGGTAGAGATATTAGAGGTATAAATACCACTAGTGGTAATGGTAGTAGAGATATTAGAGGTATAAATACTACTAGTGGTAATGGTAGAAATATTAGAGGTATAAATACTACTAGTGGTAATGGTGGTAGAGATATTATAGGTATAAATACTACTAGTGGTAATGGTAGAGATATTAGAGGTATAAATACTACTAGTGGTAATGGTAGAGATATTAGAGGTATACATACTACTAGTGGTAATGGTGGTAGAGATATTAGAGGTATAAATACTACTAGTGGTAATGGTAGTAGAGATATTAGAGGTATAAATACTACTAGTGGTAATGGTAGTAGAGATATTAGAGGTATAAATACTACTAGTGGTAATGGTGGTATTAGAGATCTTAGAGGCATAAATACCACTAGTGGTAATGGTGGTATTAGAGATATTAGAGGCATAAATACCACTAGTGGTAATGGTAGAGATATTAGTGGTATAAATGATACTAGTGGTAATGGTGGTAGAGATATTAGAGGTATAAATACTACTAGTGGTAATGGTGGTAGAGATATTAGAGGTATAAATACTACTAGTGGTAATGGTAGTAGAGATATTAGAGGTATAAATACCACTAGTGGTAATGGTGGTATTAGAGATATTAGAGGCATAAATACCACTAGTGGTAATGGTAGTAGAGATATTAGAGGTATAAATACCACTAGTGGTAATGGTGGTAGAGATATTAGAGGTATAAATACCACTAGTGGTAATGGTAGAGATATTAGAGGTATAAATACTACTAGTGGTAATGGTGGTATTAGAGATATTAGAGGCATAAATACCACTAGTGGTAATGGTGGTATTAGAGATATTAGAGGCATAAATACCACTAGTGGTAATGGTGGTATTAGAGATATTAGAGGTATAAATACCACTAGTGGTAATGGTGGTAGAGATATTAGAGGTATAAATACCTCTAGTGGTAATGGTGGTAGAGATATTAGAGGTATAAATACCTCTAGTGGTAATGGTAGAGATATTAGAGGTATAAATACTACTAGTGGTAATGGTGGTATTAGAGGTATAAATACCACTAGTGGTAATGGTGGTAGAGATATTAGAGGTATAAATACTACTAGTGGTAATGGTAGAGATATTAGAGGTATAAATACCACAAGTGGTAATGGTGGTATTAGAGATATTAGAGGTATAAATACTACTAGTGGTAATGGTGGTATTAGAGATATTAGAGGTATAAATACTACTAGTGGTAATGGTGGTAGAGATATTAGAGGTATAAATACCTCTAGTGGTAATGGTAGAGATATTAGAGGTATAAATACCTCTAGTGGTAATGGTAGAGATATTAGAGGTATAAATACCTCTAGTGGTAATGGTGGTAGAGATATTAGAGGTATAAATACCTCTAGTGGTAATGGTGGTAGAGATATTAGAGGTATAAATACCTCTAGTGGTAATGGTGGTAGAGATATTAGAGGTATAAATACCTCTAGTGGTAATGGTGGTAGAGATATTAGAGGTATAAATACCACTAGTGGTAGAGATATTAGAGGTATAAATACCTCTAGTGGTAATGGTAGAGATATTAGAGGTATAAATACCACTAGTGGTAATGGTAGAGATATTAGAGGTATAAATACTACTAGTGGTAATGGTGGTATTAGAGATATTAGAGGTATAAATACCTCTAGTGGTAATGGTGGTAGAGATATTAGAGGTATAAATACCACTAGTGGTAATGGTGGTAGAGATATTAGAGGTATAAATACTACTAGTGGTAATGGTGGTAGAGATATTAGAGGTATAAATACCTCTAGTGGTAATGGTGGTAGAGATATTAGAGGTATAAATACCACTAGTGGTAATGGTGGTAGAGATATTAGAGGTATAAATACCTCTAGTGGTAATGGTGGTAGAGATATTAGAGGTATAAATACCTCTAGTGGTAATGGTAGAGATATTAGAGGTATAAATACCACTAGTGGTAATGGTAGAGATATTAGAGGTATGAATACCTCTAGTGGTAATGGTGGTAGAGATATTAGAGGTATAAATACCACTAGTGGTAATGGTGGTAGATATTAGAGGTATAAATACCACTAGTGGTAATGGTGGTAGAGATATTAGAGGTATAAATACCTCTAGTGGTAATGGTAGAGATATTAGAGGTATAAATACCTCTAGTGGTAATGGTAGAGATATTAGAGGTATAAATACCTCTAGTGGTAATGGTAGAGATATTAGAGGTATAAATACCTCTAGTGGTAATGGTAGAGATATTAGAGGTATAAATACCACTAGCGGTGAGCCTCTCACGAACACTGACATATTGATCTCCTAGCAATCCTCTGTAGCATTTTAAAAATACATGGAAGTATACAGTATATGAAGACTGTTTAGTGCCAAAATACATGGAAGTATACAGTATATGAAGACTGTTTAGTGCCAAAATACATGGAAGTATACAGTATATGAAGACTGTTTAGTGCCAAAAATACATCAGATGGAAATAACAAATGTTTGCTGGTCTTTCTGATGTCTTTCAGATATTGGACAGGCAATTCAGATCAAACTTCCTTTTTAAAGGGTCTTAAAAATGATCCTCTGGTATGACCTTAAAACAATTCCATATACCCCCTTCCTGGCTTAGACTGTTTAGTGCCAAAAATAAGGGTTAAATATACATAGTTGTTTACATGAGAAATGTTTCCTGATATTTCCTATATATATCCCGGCTGAGACTGTTACTAGTTAATAGGCTTTCTTTGTAAAGTAGTAATCAACAACAGAAGGTCAGTAATAATATCATCGTAGTTAATAACATCCATTTGGTTCAATAACTCACCTCTGTATGCCCTTGAGCAAGGCACTAACCCCTCCGTATTTCAGGGCTGCTGTTCAGCTCTGTTCCCAGCCTAGTGGCTGTCCGGTTGGGTATTTGTGACAGGGGAAAAAATGAACAGTATCCGTGCAAACGGCCAAATAAATGAAGTATTATATTACTCCCACTTTATGTCTCTGTCCCGGGATAATCAACACAGACACCATCACATTTCTTTCACTTGATCTTTCCGACCTTTATAATCTTCTCTGTTGCCATGTTTCCTTTCAACAGGATTTAAGAGTCAAGCTGGAGCATGAGAGAGAGAAACGGTGAGTTGCAACTTCCACTGTTTCTCTACTTCTCTTTCCAGGGAGGGGAGAAGGGGTGTGTTGTGTTATATCATGACTGAGTTCTCATGTCCAGGGAGGGGAGAAGGGGGTGTTATATCATGACTGAGTTCTCATGTCCAGGGAGGGGGAGAAGGGGGTGTTATATCATGACTGAGTTCTCATGTCCAGGGAGGGGAGAAGGGGGTGTTATATCATGACTGAGTTCTCATGTCCAGGGAGGGGGTGTTATATCATGACTGAGTTCTCATGTCCAGGGGAGGGGGTGTTATATCATGACTGAGTTCTCATGTCCAGGGAGGGGGTGTTATATCATGACTGAGTTCTCATGTCCAGGGAGGGGGAGAAGGGGGGGGTGTTGTGTTATATCATGACTGAGTTCTCATGTCCAGGGAGGGGGAGAAGGGGGGGTGTTGTGTTATATCATGACTGAGTTCTCATGTCCAGGGGAAAGTAGAGAAACACGACAGTGTTGTTTCCTGCCCCATAGAGTCTCAGGACAGTGTTGTTTCCTACCCCATAGAGCCTCAGGACAGTGTTGTTTCCTGCCCCGTAGAGCCTCAGGACAGTGTTGTTTCCTACCCCATAGAGCCTCACGACAGTGTTGTTTTCTGCCCCATAGAGCCTCAGGACAGTGTTGTTTCCTGCCCCGTAGAGCCTCAGGACAGTGTTGTTTCCTGCCCCATAGAGCCTCACGACAGCGTCCTGCCCCATAGAGCCTCAGGACAGTGTCCTGCCCCATAGAGCCTCAGGACAGTGTTGTTTCCTGCCCCATAGAGCCTCAGGACAGTGTTGTTTCCTACCCCATAGAGCCTCACAACAGTGTTGTTTTCTGCCCCGTAGAGCCTCAGGACAGTGTTGTTTCCTGCCCCGTAGAGCCTCAGGACAGTGTTGTTTCCTGCCCCATAGAGCCGCAGGACAGTGTTGTTTCCTGCCCCATAGAGCCTCAGGACAGTGCTGTTCCCTGCCCCATAGAGCCTCAGGACAGTGCTGTTCCCTGCCCCATAGAGCCTCAGGACAGTGCTGTTCCCTGCCCCATAGAGCCTCAGGACAGTGTTGTTTCCTGCCCCATAGAGCCTCAGGACAGTGCTGTTCCCTGCCCCATAGAGCCTCAGGACAGTGCTGTTCCCTGCCCCATCGAGCCTCAGGACAGTGTTGTTTCCTGCCCCATAGAGCCTCAGGACAGTGTTGTTTCCTGCCCCATAGAGCCTCAGGACAGTGTTGTTTCCTGCCCCATAGAGCCTCAGGACAGTGTTGTTTCCAGCCCCATAGAGCCTCAGGACAGTGTTGTTTCCTGCCCCATAGAGCCTCAGGACAGTGTTGTTTCCAGCCCCATAGAGCCTCAGGACAGTGTTGTTTCCCCCATAGAGCCTCAGGACAGTGTTGTTTCCTGCCCCATAGAGCCTCAGGACAGTGTTGTTTCCTGCCCCCATAGAGCCTCAGGACAGTGTTGTTTCCAGCCCCATAGAGCCTCAGGACAGTGTTGTTTCCTGCCCCATAGAGCCTCAGGACAGTGTTGTTTCCAGCCCCATAGAGCCTCAGGACAGTGTTGTTTCCAGCCCCATAGAGCCTCAGGACAGTGTTGTTTCCTGCCCCATAGAGCCTCAGGACAGTGTTGTTTCCTGCCCCATAGAGCCTCAGGACAGTGTTGTTTCCAGCCCCATAGAGCCTCAGGACAGTGTTGTTTCCAGCCCCATAGAGCCTCAGGACAGTGTTGTTTCCAGCCCCATAGAGCCTCAGGACAGTGTTGTTTCCTGCCCCATAGAACCTCAGGACAGTGTTGCTTCCTGCCCCATAGAGCTTCAGGACAGTGTTGCTTCCTACCCTGCTAATGGTAGGACATTGTTATATGGTAATTATGTCGGAACAAGTGACGTGAAGCAGTAGACAAACAGACACTGCCTCTCACCTGTAGCAGTATGTTACCATCAGAGATGACTGACTAAAGAGTTGGAAACAGAACGTTAACCCTCTGACAGATCCTCTCTGTCCCGGGGTCTCTGTCCCGGGGTCTCTGTCCCGGGGTCTCTGTGCTGGGGTCTGGGGGTCTCTGTCCTGGGGTCTCTGTCCCGAGGTCTCTGTCCCGGGGTCTCTGTCCCGGAGTCTCTGTCTCGGAGTCTCTGTGCCGGGGTCTCTGTCCCGGAGTCTCTGTGCCGGGGTCTCTGTCCCGAGGTCTCTGTCCCGGGGTCTCTGTCCCGAGGTCTCTGTCCCGGGGTCTCTGTCCCGGGGTCTCTGTCCCGGGGTCTCTGTCTGAACCTTCAGGATGACCTCTATCCTCTGTCCCGGGGTCTCTGTCCCGGGGTCTCTGTCCCGGGGTCTCTGTCCCGGGGTCAATGTCCCGGAGTCTCTGTCCCGGGGTCTGGGGGTCTCTGTCCCGGGGTCTCTGTGCCGGGGTCTCTGTGCCGGGGTCTCTGTCCCGGGGTCTCTGTCCCGGAATCTCTGTGCCGGGGTCTCTGTCTGAACCTTCAGGATGACCTCTATCCTCTGTTCCGGGGTCTCTGTCCCGGGGTCTCTGTCCCGGGGTCTCTGTCCCGGGGTCTCTGTCTGAACCTTCAGGATGACCTCTAAACTCTGTTCCGCAGCATCATCCCGTTCCAGCGACCTCTGAAAATCAAGGAGCTGCTCCAGAAGGTCACAGAGGCCTTTGGACAACAGATGGACCTCTTCTACACAGACAAAGAGGTAGACAAGATAACACAATATCACATCACAGCATGACGTAATGGTGTCACACAACATGACGTAAGTCGCTCTGGATAAGAGCGTCTGCTAAATGACTTAAATGTAAATGTAAATGTAATGGTGTCACGTCACAGCACAGCATGACATAATGGTGTCACACAACATGACGTAATGGTGTCACGTCACAGCATGACGTAATGGTGTCACACCACAGCATGACGTAATGGTGTCACACCACAGCATGACGTAATGGTGTCACACCACAACATGACGTAATGGTGTCACACCACAGCATGACGTAATGGTGTCACACCACAACATGACATAATGGTGTCGCACCACAACATGACGTAATGGTGTCACACCACAGCATGACGTAATGGTGTCACACCACAACATGACATAATGGTGTCGCACCACAACATGACGTAATGGTGTCACACCACAGCATGACGTAATGGTGTCACACCACAACATGACATAATGGTGTCACACCACAACATGACATAATGGTGTCACACCACAACATGACGTAATGGTGTCACACCACAGCATGACGTAATGGTGTCACACCACAACATGACGTAATGGTGTCACACCACAGCACCTGGTGTCACACCACAACATGACGTAATGGTGTCACACCACAACATGACATAATGGTGTCACACCACAGCATGACGTAATGGTGTCACACCACAGCATGACGTAATGGTGTCACACCACAGCATGACGTAATGGTGTCACACCACAACATGACGTAATGGTGTCACACCACAGCATGACGTAATGGTGTCACACCACAGCATGACGTAATGGTGTCACACCACAACATGACGTAATGGTGTCACACCACAGCATGACATAATGGTGTCACACCACAGCATGACGTAATGGTGTCACACCAAATGACATAATGGTGTCGCACCACAACATGACGTAATGGTGTCACACCACAACATGACATAATGGTGTCACACCACAACATGACGGAATGGTGTCACACAACATGACGGAATGGTGTCACACAACATGACGGAATGGTGTCGCACCACAACATGACGTAATGGTGTCACACCACAACATGACATAATGGTGTCACACCACAGCATGACGTAATGGTGTCACACCACAACATGACGTAATGGTGTCACACCACAACATGACGTAATGGTGTCACACCACACCACAGCATGACATAATGGTGTCGCACCACAACATGACGTAATGGTGTCACACCACACCACATCATGACGTAATGGTGTCGCACCACAACATGACGTAATGGTGTCACACCACAATGATGAAAGCACCTTGTCTCAGAATTACTTGTCTGGTTGGTGTCTTGTCTCTTACTTAATAACGGTTGGTGTCTTGTCTCTTACTTAATAACGGTTGGTGTCTTGTCTCTTACTTAATAACGGTTGGTGTCTTGTCTCTGACTTAATAACGGTTGGTGTCTTGTCTCTTACTTAATAACGGTTGGTGTCTTGTCTCTTACTTAATAACGGTTGGTGTCTTGTCTCTGACTTAATAACGGTTGGTGTCTTGTCTCTTACTTAATAACGGTTGGTGTCTTGTCTCTACTTAATAACGGTTGGTGTCTTGTCTCTTACTTAATAACGGTTGGTGTCTTGTCTCTTACTTAATAACGGTTGGTGTCTTGTCTCTGACTTAATAACGGTTGGTGTCTTGTCTCTTACTTAATAACGGTTGGTGTCTTGTCTCTGACTTAATAACGGTTGGTGTCTTGTCTCTGACTTAATAACGGTTGGTGTCTTGTCTCTGACTTAATAACGGTTGGTGTCTTGTCTCTTACTTAATAACGGTTGGTGTCTTGTCTCTGACTTAATAACGGTTGGTGTCTTGTCTCTGACTTAATAACGGTTGGTGTCTTGTCTCTGACTTAATAACGGTTGGTGTCTTGTCTCTTACTTAATAACGGTTGGTGTCTTGTCTCTTACTTAATAACGGTTGGTGTCTTGTCTCTTACTTAATAACGGTTGGTGTCTTGTCTCTTACTTAATAACGGTTGGTGTCTTGTCTCTGACTTAATAACGGTTGGTGTCTTGTCTCTGACTTAATAACGGTTGGTGTCTTGTCTCTGACTTAATAACGGTTGGTGTCTTGTCTCTTACTTAATAACGGTTGGTGTCTTGTCTCTGACTTAATAACGGTTGGTGTCTTGTCTCTTACTTAATAACGGTTGGTGTCTTGTCTCTTACTTAATAACGGTTGGTGTCTTGTCTCTTACTTAATAACGTTTGGTGTCTTGTCTCTGACTTAATAACGGTTGGTGTCTTGTCTCTTACTTAATAACGGTTGGTGTCTTGTCTCTGACTTAATAACGGTTGGTGGATCTGGATAAGACTATAATGTTATATAAATGTCTCCCTGCAGCGTCTGGTTCCTCTAAAGAGCCAGGAGGATCTAGACAAAGCGGTGCTCAACGTGGGCTCTAGCAGCCTGCTCAGACTACTGCTGAAAACTCCCAAGAACAACCACGTGAGTCTACATATTCACACACACACACGCCTTAGAAGACATTGTCCAAGCATATAGTATACATGCAACAAATACGAAGCCTCTACAGTATAAAAAATACGCAAGCTGTGCCACCAGAGACTCTGGGTTCGCTCCCAAGCTCTGTCGTAACCCGGCCGCGACCGGGAAGTCCGTGGGGCGACGCACAATTGGCCTAGTCGTCGGGTTAGGGAGGGCTTGGCCGGTAGGGATATCCTTGTCTCATCGCGCACCAGCGACTCCTGTGGCGGGCCGGGCGCAGTGCACAATAACCAAGGTTGCCAGGTGCGCTGTGTTTCCTCCGACACATTGGTGCGGCTGGCTTCCGGGTTGGATGCGCGCTGTGTTAAGAAGCAGTGCGGCTTGGTTGGGTTGTGTATCGGAGGACGCATGACTTTCAACCTTCGTCTCCCCCGAGCCGTACGGGAGTTGTAGCGATGAGACAAGATAGTAGCTACTAACAATTGGATACCACGAAATTGGGGAGAAAACGGGGTAAAATTCAACATTTTTTTAAATAATTTTTTTAACACCCCTCTTCTCTCCACTGTTTTACCTCCTTGATTCGTGTGTTATAATTTGGTGTGAGAAATGCTCTAATGCGTCTTATTGTGATTTACATGGACAGAGCAGTGGTCACCGACCTGAGTCAAGGTCACTCAGTCAAAATGCAAGACGAGATCTACCGCTCAGATTGTTTTTTAACGTGACTTAAAAAACGTACGCCTTTGCAACATTAACCAATTAGAATCAGTTCTGTAGCAATGAGGTTTGTGCCGTAAACTATAGGCCCAATACATTATCACTGCATATTGGTTACGCTCAGTAAACTATAGGCCCAATACATTATCACTGCATATTGGTTACGCTCAGTAAACTATAGGCCCAATACATTATCACTGCATATTGGTTACGCTCAGTAAACTATAGGCCCAATACATTATCACTGCATATTGGATACGCTCAGTAAACTATAGGCCCAATACATTATCACTGCATATTGGTTATGCTCAGTAAACTATAGGCCCAATACATTATCACTGCATATTGGTTATGCTCAGTAAACTATAGGCCCAATACATTATCACTGCATATTGGTTACGCTCAGTAAACTATAGGCCCAATACATTATCACTGCATATTGGCTACACTCAGTAAACTATAGGCCCAATACATTATCACTGCATATTGGCTTTGCTTGAATCAGCCTGCCAAACATTGTTGTTCATACCATTTAAAAAATATTTCAAAATTTGAGGTGAACTATATGATCACACCGGTAATAGATAAGTTGTATTTGTGAGGCACAGCTGAGTGAGCAGACATTTACATAATTTACTTTTTATTTTACTGGACTGCATCTGAGGGTCAGTCTCAGCAGAGGGTCAGTCTCAGTGGAGGGAGAGAGCAGCAGACTGAGGGTCAGTCTCAGTGGAGGGAGAGAGCAGCAGACTGAGGGTCAGTCTCAGTGGAGGGAGAGAGCAGCAGACTGAGGGTCAGTCTCAGTGGAGGGAGAGCAGCAGACTGAGGTCAGTCTCAGCGGAGGGAGAGAGCAGCAGACTGAGGTCAGTCTCAGCAGAGGGAGAGAGCAGCAGACTGAGGTCAGTCTCAGCAGAGGGAGAGAGCAGCAGACTGAGGGTCAGTCTCAGCGGAGGGAGAGAGCAGCAGACTGAGGGTCAGTCTCAGCAGAGGGAGAGAGCAGCAGAGGGAGAGAGCAGCAGACTGAGGGTCCGTCTCAGCGGAGGGAGAGAGCAGCAGACTGAGGGTCCGTCTCAGCGGAGGGAGAGAGCAGCAGACTGAGGGTCAGTCTCAGCGGAGGGAGAGAGCAGCAGACTGAGGGCCAGTCTCAGCAGAGGGAGAGAGCAGCAGACTGAGGGTCAGTCTCAGCAGAGGGAGAGAGCAGCAGACTGAGGGCCAGTCTCAGCAGAAAGAGAGCAGCAGACTGACATACAAAGCTCAGATTTCTCACTTCCTGTTTTGATTTCTCCTCAGGTTTTTGCCTGCCAATATGAGTTCTCACAGACATCATTCAAACAGTTTTAGAAACTTCAGAGTGTTTTCTATCCAATCCTAATAATAATATGCATATATTAGCAACTGGGACTGAGGAGCAGGCCGTTTACTCTGGGCACCTTATTCATCCAAACTACTCAATACTGCCCCTGCAGCCATGAGAAGTTCTAAACATGGAGTCACTCATCAAAACAGCATCTCTTGGCTGTGTTTAAACGCTGTGAAATCTCACAGTATTAACTAGGCTGTGTTCTTTGACAGTCTCTCTCCAGTCATGGTTGTGGATTTATTTTACACCTGCTACGTTTCTGCAGACACGGTCGTCTCAGCCACCCGATTGGCGGTAGACCCGATTGGCCGGCGGTAGACCGGATGGCGGCGGTAGACCCGATTGGCGGCGGTAGACCTAATAGTGCCCTTGCTGTCCGGTCCCGCCGGGGAAGGCAGAGTTTGTAATATAGTGCAGCCGACTACATTCCTACTATAGAATGAGAATAATCAGCAGATTTCCTTGATTCCAACAGTTCAGTTAACTAGGCCTCGATGTGTTTGCCCATATAGTTAAGTAAAGGTGAAATAAAAAATAAAAATAAATATATCACGCTGCTTGGCACAACGTGGAAATAATAAAATGCAGAAAATAATTTTAGTGTGGCGTTGATTTAACAGTAGACATGGAGAAAGTCTCATTGAAATCACTTATAATGTCTGTGTTGCCACCCTAAGGTCATGAACTACTCAGAAAGCAGATCTACTACTTGTATTATTCATTTCTATTAACCCCATCACCACTCCCCCCCCCCCCTCCTCTTCAGAGGATAAATATCTTGTTTATTTTTTACATATATATTTTAAACATAAATTGCCATCACATACCGTCAAATGTGAAAAATATTGTGATATGATGTTTTGGCCTTATTGCCCAGCCCAACGTTATTTGTTGTGACGTGCACAGAGATGAACTAACTGACAACAGTTACTTCCTTAGCTGTCCTTCTTCACTTTCTCTCCCGTCCACTTCCTGTGTGTCTAGTTCCTACAGGTGGGCAGCTGGGACAAACAGAGCGAGCTTAGGTCGTCCCGTTCTCTAGGGGATCTGAAGGGTTGTACACTCAAGAGCTCAGAGAGGGTCCGAAAACACTCCACAGGTTAGTCAGTACACACACACACACACACACCTCGCACTACCCTGCTCTGTACACTTTCAGTGCCAAGCAAGGCAATGTTACACTCAATTTCTGTGACTTCCTGTAGTCACATCCACCTCTATAGGAATGAGTTCCTGTGCTGACATCCACCTCCCCCCTCCAGGTTCTCTCCATGCAGGTCGTAGGTCCCCCCCTCCAGGCTCGGTCCCAGAGGAGCAGCAGCAGATTGCCAGGCAGGGCTCCTTCACCTCTATTCACACAGAGGGAGAGTTTATACCTGAGGGCCTGGATCACAAGGTAAGAGACAACATACTATTCTCTGTCACTAAGAGACAGTTTATACCTGAGGGCCTGGATCAGAAGGATCAGAGACAACATAATATTCTCTGTCTCTGTCACTAAGGGACAGTTTATACCTGAGGGCCTGGATCACAAGGTAAGAGACAACATACTATTCTCTGTCACTAAGAGACAGTTTATACCTGAGGGCCTGGATCAGAAGGATCAGAGACGACATCATATTCTCTGTCTCTGTCACTAAGGGAGAGTTTATACCTGAGGGCCTGGATCAGAGACAACATAATATTCTCGGTCTCTGTCACCAAGGGACAGTTTATACCTGAGGGTCTGGATCAGAAGGATCAGAGACAACATAATATTCTCTGTCACTAAGGGACAGTTCATACCTGAGGGTCTGGATCAGAAGGATCAGAGACAACATAATATTCTCTGTCACTAAGAGACAGTTTATACCTGAGGGTCTGGATCAGAAGGATCAGAGACAACATAATATTCTCTGTCTCTGTCACTAAGGGACAGTTCATACCTGAGGGCCTGGATCAGAAGGATCAGAGACAACATAATATTCTCTGTCTCTGTCACTAAGGGACAGTTTATACCTGAGGGCCTGGATCACAAGGTAAGAGACAACATAATATTCTCTGTCACTAAGAGAAAGTTTATACCTGAGGGCCTGGATCAGAAGGTAAGCGACAACGTAGTACTCTCTCATTCGTGAGCTGCTCAGTGACGTGAGCCTACCAGACAAGCTAAATGCCTTCTATGCTCACTTTGAGGCAAACAACACTTAACCATGCATGAGAGCACCAGCTGTTCCAGACGACGGTGTGATCACACTCTCCGTAGTGATGTGAGTAAGTCTTTTAAACAGTTCAACATTCACAGGTCTCAGGGCCAGACGGATTACCAGGACTCCTACTCAGAGCATACGCTGACCAGCTGACAATGTCTTCTCTGACATTTTCAACCTCTCCCTGACCCAGTCTGTAATACCAACATGTTTCAAGCAGAGCACCATCCCTGTGCCAAAAGAACGCCAAGGTAACCTGCCTGAATTATAGTTCCGTAGCACTCTGTAGTCATGAAGGGCTTTGAAAGGCTGGTCATGGCTCACATCAGCACCATCATCCTAGCCACCCTGGGCCCACAACGCTGATGCTCATCACAAGGGGCCCCCAGGGGTGTGTGTTTAGTCCCCTCTTGTACTCCCTGTTCACTCACGACTGTGTGGCCATGCACGACTCAACACCATCATTAAGATTGCCGCCGACACTGGTGATAGGCCTGATCACCGACAACGACGAGACAGCCTACAGGGAGGAGGTCAGAGACCTGGTGGTAGGCCTGATCACCGACAACGACGAGACAGCCTACAGGGAGGAGGTCAGAGACCTGGTGGTAGGCCTGATCACCGACAACGACGAGACAGCCTACAGGAGGTCAGAGACCTGGTGGTAGGCCTGATCACCGACAACGACGAGACAGCCTACAGGGAGAGGTCCAGAGACCTGGTGGTAGGCCTGATCACCGACAACGACGAGACAGCCTACAGGGAGGAGGTCAGAGACCTGGTGGTAGGCCTGATCACCGACAACGACGAGACAGCCTACAGGGAGGAGGTCAGAGACCTGGTGGTAGGCCTGATCACCGACAACGACGAGACAGCCTACAGGGAGGAGGTCAGAGACCTGGTGGTAGGCCTGATCACCGACAACGACGAGACAGCCTACAGGGAGAGGTCAGGACCTGGTGGTAGGCCTGATCACCGACAACGACGAGACAGCCTACAGGGAGGAGGTCAGAGACCTGGTGGTAGGCCTGATCACCGACAACCACGAGACAGCCTACAGGGAGGAGGTCAGAGACCTGGTGGTAGGCCTGATCACCGACAACGACGAGACAGCCTACAGGGAGGAGGTCAGAGACCTGGTGGTAGGCCTGATCACCGACAACGACGAGACAGCCTACAGGGAGGAGGTCAGAGACCTGGTGGTAGGGCCTGATCACCGACAACGACGAGACAGCCTACAGGGAGGAGGTCAGAGACCTGGTGGTAGGGCCTGATCACCGACAACGACGAGACAGCCTACAGGGAGGAGGTCAGAGACCTGGTGGTAGGGCCTGATCACCGACAACGACGAGAGACAGCCTACAGGGAGGAGGTCAGAGACCTGGTGGTGGGCCTGATCACCGACAACGACGAGACAGCCTACAGGGAGGAGGTCAGAGACCTGGTGGTAGGGCCTGATCACCGACAACGACGAGACAGCCTACAGGGAGGAGGTCAGAGACCTGGTGGTAGGGCCTGATCACCGACAACGACGAGACAGCCTACAGGGAGGAGGTCAGAGACCTGGTGGTAGGCCTGATCACCGACAACGACGAGACAGCCTACAGGGAGGAGGTCAGAGACCTGGTGGTAGGCCTGATCACCGACAACGGCAGACAGCCTACAGGGAGGGGAGGTCAGAGACCTGGTGGTAGGCCTGATCACCGACAACGACGAGACAGCCTACAGGGAGGAGGTCAGAGACCTGGTGGTAGGACCTGATCACCGACAACGATGAGACGGCCTACAGGGAGGAGGTCAGAGAACTGGTGGTAGGACCTGATCACCGACAACGATGAGACGGCCTACAGGGAGGAGGTCAGAGAACTGGTGGTAGGACCTGATCACCGACAACGATGAGACGGCCTACAGGGAGGAGGTCAGAGAACTGGTGGTAGGACCTGATCACCGACAACGATGAGACGGCCTACAGGGAGGAGGTCAGAGAACTGGTGGTAGGACCTGATCACCGACAACGACGAGACAGCCTACAGGGAGGAGGTCAGAGACCTGGTGGTAGCCTGATCACCGACAACGACGAGACAGCCTACAGGGAGAGGTCAGAGACCTGGTGGTAGGCCTGATCACCGACAACGACGAGACAGCCTACAGGAGGAGGTCAGAGACCTGGTGGTAGGCCTGATCACCGGGAGACAGCCTACAGGAGGGTCAGAGACCTGGTGGTAGGCCTGATCACCGACAACGACGAGACAGCCTACAGGGAGGTCAGAGACCTGGTGGTAGGCCTGATCACCGACAACGACGAGACAGCCTACAGGGAGGAGGTCAGAGACCTGGTGGTAGGCCTGATCACCGACAAACGACGAGACAGCCTACAGGGAGGAGGTCAGAGACCTGGTGGTAGGCCTGATCACCGACAACGACGAGACAGCCTACAGGGGAGGAGGTCAGGACCTGGTGGTAGGCCTGATCACCGACAACGACGAGACAGCCTACAGGGAGGAGGTCAGAGACCTGGTGGTAGGCCTGATCACACCGACAACGTGACGGACAGCCTACAGGGAGGTCAGAGACCTGGTGGTAGGCCTGATCACCGACAACGACGAGACAGCCTACAGGAGGAGGTCAGAGACCTGGTGGCAGGCCTGATCACCGACAACGGAGACAGCCTACAGGGAGGAGGTCAGAGACCTGGTGGTAGGCCTGATCACCGACAACGACGAGACAGCCTACAGGGAGGTCGAGACCTGGTGGTAGGCCTGATCACCGACAACGACGAGACAGCCTACAGGGAGGAGGTCAGAGACCTGGTGGTAGGGCCTGATCACCGACAACGACGAGACAGCCTACAGGGGAGGTCAGAGACCTGGTGGTAGGCCTGATCACCGACAACGACGAGACAGCCTACAGGAGGAGGTCAGAACCTGGTGGTAGGCCTGATCACCGACAACGACGAGACAGCCTACAGGGAGGAGGTCAGAGACCTGGTGGTAGGCCTGATCACCGACAACGACGAGACAGCCTACAGGGAGGAGGTCAGAGACCTGGTGGTAGGCCTGATCACCGAGACGAGACAGCCTACAGGGAGGGAGGTCAGAGACCTGGTGGTAGGCCTGATCACCGACAACGACGAGACAGCCTACAGGGAGGTCAGAGACCTGGTGGTAGGGCCTGATCACCGACAAACGGCCAGGACAGCCTACAGGAGGAGGTCAGAGACCTGAAGGTAGGCCTGATCTGCGACAACGACGAGACAGCCTACAGGGAGGAGGTCAGAGACCTGGTGGTAGGCCTGATCACCGACAACGACGACCCAGCCTACAGGGAGGAGGTCAGATCCTGGTGGTAGGCCCTGATCACCGACAACGGCGAGACAGCCTACAGGGAGGAGGTCAGGAGACCTGGTGGTTTGCCTGATCACCGATTACGACGAGACAGCCTACAGGGAGGAGGTCAGAGACCTGGTGGTAGGCCTGATCACGTCGATGACACAGCCTATCAGGTCAGAGACCTGGCAGTGTGGTGCCAGGAGTACAACCTGTCCCTTCAACATGATCAAGACAAAGGAGATGATTGTGAACTACAGGAAGCTGAGGGCCATCCACATCGATGGGGGCTGTAGTGGGTGGGTAGAGCTTCAAGTTCCCATGTCCACATCACTAAGGATCTATCATTGTCCACTCCCACCAACACAGTTGTGAAGAAGGACACGACAACGCTGCTGCTACTGTTTATTATCGGTCACTTCATTCCTAGTTATACGTACACTTCTACCTCAACGACCTCATACCCCTGCACCTCCACTCAGTACTGGTACCCTGTATAGTCTAGTTATCATTACTCAGTACTGGTACCCTGTGTATATTGTCTAGTTATCATTACTCAGTACTGGTACCCTGTGTATATAGCCTAGTTATCATTACTCAGTACTGGTACCCTGTGTATAGAGCCTAGTTATCATTACTCAGTACTGGTACCCTGTGTATATTGTCTAGTTATCATTACTCAGTACTGGTACCCTGTGTATATAGCCTAGTTATCATTACTCAGTACTGGTACCCTGTGTATATAGTCTAGTTATCATTACTCAGTACCGGTACCCATCTCTGTCTCAGTCAAATGTGTCTGTTCCCTCGTACATCTCTGTCTCAGTCAAATGTGTCTGTTCCCTCGTACATCTCTGTCTCAGTCAAATGCGTCTGTTCCCTCGTACATCTCTGTCTCAGTCAAATGTGTCTGTTCCCTCGTACATCTCTGTCTCAGTCAAATGCGTCTGTTCCCTCGTACATCTCTGTCTCAGTCAAATGTGTCTGTTCCCTCGTACATCTCTGTCTCAGTCA